>NW_028220501.1:0-19840 GCF_045865225.1 Trachurus japonicus | reverse complement strand
TCAGAACCTCTGACTGACGGATGACTTGTGGTTTGTGCCAGCAGGGGACAGGAGTTTGTCCATTGTGTTGTATCTTGAAATTTACTGGATGCTCCGTCTGTTTGATTTCCTGTTTGGGGCGATCTGATCCATGTGAATTAAAGAGACCCCGATGAGTTTGCTTTTGGTTAAAAAAGAGTCTCATGTTAATATGGATGAATCTACGTTACCCACACTTGTTAATTGGTCCATTTCGATAAATATATCGTTTTGTCTTTATAGTTATTTTGATATTATTATTTAGTGGTCAACTCGCCCAGCATTTCGGTTTCCCGGACGCTGCCCGGCGGGTCATGGGAATAATGCCGCTGGATCACTAGTTGGCATCGTTTATGCTCAGCTCTCACCCGCGAGGCTCCAGCAGCTCGGAGCTGAACAGGAAGCTGTCAGTCGACAGTCCCGCCCGCTCTTCATCTGGAGCAACACGGGCTACGTTCCAAAAACAGGTTGAGTTTCCCTCGCTCACTTGCCCTCAGCCCTTGCTATTACGTCACACGGAGGCCACTTGGAGAGTGAAGGGAAAGTGGGCAGGTCAGGAGTAGCAGAGGTAAACGGAACGCACCTGCCCTCGTTCACTAACAGCTGGGACAATCACTGGTCGACCACATGTCGTAGGTGTAGCGCTGTACTGCCTCTTAAGGGGGGGGGCTGGCCGTTTTTTTTAATTCAATACTCTATAATATCAATATATACTACTCTTTCTCTCTGTCTGTCACTGATCATGAGCTCTGCTTCATCATCAGACCAATCCTGATTAAAATTCCTTATTAAACTACACATCAACTCAGGCACAGCAACTATGTGAATATGAAACGTCAGATTAAAAAGGCTCTTTAGACACGTTTTTTTTTAGACAAATAAGTTTGCCTATTATATATCTCTACTAGCCTACCACTTGTAAATTGTTTGTTCTGACATGTCACTGCTAAACTAGTTTATTGAATTGAATATTTACTGACCCCTTTCATTTATTTTCTTCACCAACTGGTGCTTGAGGTTCATTATCGCCACCGCATGGACATATTTTTCGTGCACCACTGCAATGCATTGTGGGTGATATAGAGCTCTGGAGTGACCATCGATGTTGACTTGATCACTCCCTCAAGGGTCGATCTCACCAAGTTCACTTCAGCTGTTTAGAGAAATGGAACAGCTCTTATGATGGCGGCGGGGATTCCCCCGAGGGCAAGTGCTGAGGGCAAGTGAGCAAGGGCGACTCAACCCGCTTTTGGAACTGTCCTCCCCAAGGTCCTCCCGCGGTAAAATGTGATGGTCTCTGGGCCAGAGCAGGCCGGCACCGACCCGTACCACAGAAGGACCGCGACCACCGGTGGGACCGGTGTTCCCGACCTGCTGTGGCCGAGAGACCATCACGTTCCGCAGCGAGAGGCTGTGACACGGCACGGTGCGTCTGTGTTAATGTTGTTTAGTGAGCGCGCAGCACTCAATGAGTTAAAAGTTGTTTGATAATAAATAACAAGTTTGAGTAAGAAATCAGGAAGGGGAAAATACTTTTTCACAGCATTGTATGTAGCCTGGGGGTTGAAAATCTGAAATGGGGTGCCTATGTTCCCACAGCCTTATGTTCCCACAGCCCTATGTTCCCACAGTTCTAAGATTTTTCTCAAAATTAGGCCCTATGTTCCCACTGGACTCTCTTTACCTATCTGGACTCTATCTATCTGACCTGTCTAGCCTCTACCGGGTCTTTCTACTAAACTTAACCAACTCCTTTCTTCATTGCCTAAACCCAACCAATGGTGGGACCAAAGGGCTGTGGGAACATAGGGCCTAATTTTCAGTGACAACAAAAGTTAGAAATGTGGGAACATAGGGCTGAGGGAACATAGGAATGACCCTGAAAAAATCACAGCACATAAAATGAGTGTGTATCACGTCTTTCCACATACGTTCTTCCTTCGCCTTTCAAACGGAGCAGAACCGGTCTGACAGAACACCAGCGGTAGAAGCAGGTCCGTGGAGCTGTGTGCCACGGACGTGCATGATAAAACAAGCACGCCGAATGTGCAGCGAGCCGCGTGCATAACTCGCGCCTACATTGAAAGTATGTGAGCAAAAGGCCCTACAGCTGAATGGCCCCGATGCACACACACGCTTTATCCAAGGCGCCTATCATCATAGTTATCTGCGTTCCACCGATACATCAGATAACTTCCCGCGTGTCGTTTAAAAATAAAAGCTGTCCGATATGTTTATCAAGACTCTATCACTCCCCCCCCTTTTTGAAAAACTCCCCGGTTTTGCACGATTCACATAAACGACCCAGTTGACCAGAAAAACTGCGATTATAGCCGAAAGGTGACTAGTTTGCAGGTATGTAATAATAATAATAATAATTATTATTATTATTAATATGTACCTAAATGCAGTCTGGAGAATCTTGATCCATCATCACATGTAATTGTGGTAGAGTATAGAAATATTAAATTGAATATTTCACAGCTCAGTTAAACTTGACACAAAGTTAAACAATGATTTTTTCCAAACCTCTTCAAGTCGACTGTGACCTCTACACTGAGTGCGAAATCCATCCCACACGTTCAGTCAGTCTATGATTTGTTGTTGTTATCTGTATGGATCATGTTTGGGTGAAAACTCTGTCTTAACACTGAATATTTACCTTTACTAAATGAAATTAATATTGTGTCTTACTGATTAATAAATAAAACAGATGTTTTACTGACTGATTAAATAAAGCTGAACCTGTCTCTAGGCCTGTGTGGCCTCTTGAATAGAAACATTGTGCAGAAGGGTTTTGAATTATCTGTGTTACGGCCTTGGACTCTCAGAGACCTTGGACAAAAAGTTATGGCAGTGTAGGGAGGATTTCTGCTTTGGTTCAGGTCCAGATGTTCGTGTGCTGAGAAGATGGGTCCTATGCCAGCCTGAGTGCACCAACGAAGGGAGGGCTAAGTCTAAATCACAGCCACTACCCACCTGTTTTTGACCAATAAGAATTAATTACACACACTACACAGTGCAAAGTACTAAATATCAATGTAATGCTTTTGTCTGAGGGCAGATCACAGAGAATTCTCTCTCTCTTGTGATGGTGGTTGCAGCTGACTGCTTGCAGACTGTGATTTCTTGAACAGGAGAGTTTCTTGTATTTGATTAGTTTGATGATCCAATTTTAATAAATAGTTACCAAGCACATCGTTGTTTGTCCTCTCTTGGAATAAATGAATACGCATGTAATTTTTCCTGTTTTCAACCTTACAATCATTATGTCTTACCACATGTATCGTCTGACTGAAGCTTCCTACTGTTCATTGACATGTCACTAACTCTGTTCCCACATGTTGCACATAAAACCACAATTTATGTACAGAACTTCCTTTAGAGAGGGTTAAAATATATTATTGTTCATCAATGTTGTCAATCTCATATCAAAGACTGTGACTTCTCTTTCAATGATTGTTCTTCAAAAAAACAAAGTGTGAATAAAGAGCTTTATTATGAGCTTTATTAGGTTTGTATTCCCAGAGGCTTCTCACCTGTGTGAGTTCTCATATGGACCACCAAGTGTGCTTTACGAGTAAAACCTTTGTCACACATTCCACAAGAAAAAGGCCTCTCACCTGTGTGGATGACCATATGCCTAATCAAAACTATCTTTTGGGTAAATTTTTTCCCACAAGTGTTGCAGGTGTACGGCCTCTCACCTGTGTGCGTTCTCATATGGATGTCTAAGTGTCTTTGACACATAAAACCTTTCCCACAGTTTTCACACAAAACAGGTTTCACACCTGTGTGAATTCTTGAATGATTTCTCAGTTGAGACATGGAACTGAATTCTTTCTCACAGGTGCTACAACAAAATGTCCTTTTCCCTGTGTGGCCACTCTGGTGTTTTTCCAGTTTAGACTCAACCTTTAAGTCTTTTCCAGAAGTGTCACATTTTAGAGTCTTTTTACCTTTCTTAGTGTCACAGTGACTCTTTGTTGTAGGAGAGTTGTGTACATTGTCACTGTCACTTGCGTTTGAGCGACGTCTCTTCTGTGGTTGTGTCTCTACATTTCCAGGTGGTTCTGGGTCTACATGTCCACTTCCTTCCTGATGTTGGCTCTCAGCTACAGCAGAGCTGTGAGGGAGGAGCTGCTGGTCACTGGTTGGTTCTGGTTCTCTGTGGTCACTTCCCTCATGAGTAGGAGCCAACATAAAGGTGTCAGTCTCCTGCTTCAGTAGCAGCTGCTCTCCCTCCTGACTGCTGCAGACCTCCTCCTCCTCTTCCTCTTTAATCTGTGGAGGCTCTGGCTCCTCCTGCTTCAGACTGGAGAGAACAAACTCCTCCTCCTCCTCCTCCTCCTCCTCCTTACAGACATGTTGATGTGAGAGCTCTGGAACAAAGAGGAGACATGAGACAGAGGTGAGTCCTATGATGATGGGAAAAAAAGAAATGATTTGGACAGCTCAGATCATCAGCTGTTATTAGTTTAGTGTCAATGATGTGATGCAACCCAATGTTAATGCTAATGTGTATTTTTTTTTCCATAAATATCTGACTACAGGAAAGTAATTCTGGACTCAAATGTAGAATAAATGTAATTCGCTTTTTGCAATACAGCACTGTGTCTCTTAACAAGTTTTTACATAATTTTCCCACATTATTTAGAAGAAAAGTAGTGTGTTAGGATACATGTCCTGCTCATTGTTGCTAAAATCCATTAAAAGTTATATAGTAACACAGTAAAAGTCAATTTCAATGTAACACTTTCAGAAAACAGGATGTTTTTCATAAGTGCACTTAAATTCAGGTGCACTGAAGGTGGGTCAAATTTTTAATTTCACTCTCTTGTGGTTACACCATTTGACATTTTCAGGGACATTCAGTCTAACTTCTGTTAAAAAGTTTTGAATGTCATGAAACCAACATGAATACAAAATCAGGGATGTGATTGGCCAAGGACAAAAAAGCAGGAAATTAGACAGACCCATAGCGTGACACGGCAACAGTGCAGCCATTACACACAATGACATAAGTTTGACACTTTATATGAAAAGTATACGCAAACAGAAAACAATTAATTTAAGGAGAAAAAAAACTCAAAAACTGCATGTCAAACAATAAGTGCAGATATTATTAGTGTGTGTGTGTTGTGAACATCACACACACACTGTGACGTAATCTTCATTATTTTGATCATTCAAAATGTGTCTGAGAGCGACAGAGACAAGAGAGAGAGTCAGTGGTGGCAGGTGGAATTCACTTGATATTGAACTTATTGGTATTTAAAAGGAAAACAAACATGCAGTACTTAGCTCCATTTGTAATATTTAAAGGTATATTGTGTAAGAATTACTCCCATCTAGCGTTGCGGTTGTAGATTGCAAGCAACTCAGTCGTATTTTTCATGCTGCATTCACGTGAAATCGGTTAGATGGCAGACAGACAACAGCCGCTGCACGTAATGGTTTACACAAGTGGCCAGTCAGCACGAGGCAAAACAATACACATGACAATATGTTCATCTCTCCCACTTCCCTCTGAAACACACCCCACAACGTACTCGTCCTCATCCAATCACAATCCGCCACCTTCCCTCCTCCTCCAATCAGCTTTCATCTGTCATGTTTAAAAGTGCTCTCTCTCTACTCTCATTCAGCTGTCAACCAGCCCGCAGAAAATTCTCGACCCACCTCCTCCCCTTCACCTCCTCAATCAGGATCCAGGCTTCTCCATCTCACTCAGCTTCCATATCAGCAGGCATCATCCCTACCACCACCACCAGTGTCTGGGCCCGGGGGGGGGAAGTCCTCTTCAGATAGAAGCTTCACATTCATCAATCTGTCTTCTAAGCTGATCTACTCCCTGGGGCCTAAGCGCCAAAAATATTACTTGTTCACAATAAATGTCTTCCTGTTTCACATCCCGTCTATTCCATTCTTAATAGTCTGTCCTGATTGAAATGTTGTTCTTTGGCAATATCTGGATTTTTTCATTGGTATTATATCTCTGTGTATTTGATTAGGCTTACATTTACAGGCTGATCATTAAACAAACAAATCAGAGGTTACTCAGCAGTTACTGAGTAGCTCTTTCACCAAGTAGCCTACTACTACTACTCTTACTCAAGTAAATGTTTGAATGACTACTTTTTACTTTTACTTGAGTAACATTATTCTAAAGTAACTATACTCTTACTTGAGTACAATTTTTGGCTACTCTACCCACTTCTGATTATTCTAAAGCAGTGGTTCTCAACTGGTGGGTCGCGGACCCGTTCTGGATGGGTCGCGGACAGCTGGTCGAAAAAGTAAATAATATTTAATGCACATCTGATGTTGAACATGTCTTTTATTTTGAAAAATAACTTATTTTGAAAGGCACACGAGACACCTGAACACATGCAGTGGTAATGGTCCTCCTCACTTTCTTATTTGCTCCATTTGCTCTGAATGTAAAGATATCAGTTTCTTATTAATGTGGCCTGAACCCATTGAATCTTGTTTTGTTTTGTGGGTCTTTATTTTGTGCAATTTGATATTTATTCACTTTTGTGAACATGCTCTGAATGCAGAGATGCATTAGAAGTCAAATATATCATTTTGTTGGTCTCCATTTTGTGCAGTTTGATATTTTTTTATTTATTTCTGTACAGTTGTCATGGTCCTCCTCAGTTTCATTCATGTGCTCTGAAATTAATCAGAGTACATTATTTGCTCAATAAAGAGCAAAATGAGTTTTTAAAGGCTTAAAAAAAAAAATCTTCGTTTGAATTCTATAAAAGTAGGTTGCGACTTAATGACCATGGGAAAATGTGGAGCCCAGAGTGAGACTAGTTGAGAACCCCTGTTCTAAAGTATCTTACTTGAGTACAATTTTTGGCTACTCTAGTACCCACCTCTGATTTTAATTTCTGGAAAAATCACATGCCTGCAAACCACAAGCAGCACGTGTAAAACTGAACAGGAAACAAGAGAAAACCAGAGGAGAAAACACTAAAGGTTGAAGAAGTTGTTCCCCCACAACAACAAAGACTAGTATATATAGTGTCTCTGCTCCTGGTTTTACAGACCTGTCCTCCTGTGGAGCTTTATCTCTGGTGGTTTTAGGGCTCTATCCAGCAGTCTGCGCTGACGATCGATCTCCTCCTCGTACTCGACGACAGTTTGTTTAAAGACTCTGAATATTTCTTCAGCAGCAACAGTTAGTCGCTCGGTGACAAACTCTCTCAGAGACTCAACTGAAGACATCGTTGCTTCACCAACACTGAAACATTTCTCTGAGATAGTGATGGGTCTGGTCTTGCCGTGCCACTGCCGAGGCTTCGAAGCGCGCGTCGAGTAAAATGAAGGAAGTATTTTGTGAAGCAAAACCGAAACCGAAACCAGATGTTTTATTTTTTATGAGTTTAAAATAGAAATCAGATATTACATTCAGCTATTACAAAATATTAAAGACAGAATAAAAACCTTAGAATATTATAAATTATTGCAAACAACTAAATAGCTACCTATAATATATAAAATATAATATAGTGTTGGTACCCCTTTCAGTGTATATATGTATATATTTTTTGTTTGCCTGTTCATTGTATGTTTATTGTTTGAATATTTGTGTGTTTGTATATATAAATGTTTAATTAAAAAAAAAAAAAGTATTATGGGAACCAGAGCGGCATTTTTATGCAAATGAGAATGACTGATGCATCTTGGGTAATTTAGGGGCAGCGCCTGGCATCCCTCCATTGAAAAGTTCAGTACTAACTGGCTTGACAAACTAATTAACAAAAAGTTGGCTATTAACAGGCTATTTACAGACAACACTTAGCCAAAACCTACCCGGTGATTCGACCAAATACGTGTAGATGTCTGGGTCAGACATTTCTGGCCACTGTGTGCAGGGTTCCTACAGCTTAAGCCAAGTTAAATTTAAGACTGTTTAAGACTTTTTTAAAGCCACTTGAAATGAAATTTTTAAGACCGACTTCATAATAAACACAAATGCAGAAAAAAGAAAAAAAAACACCACATCAATTACATAGGGTTAGGGACAATTTTACCCACTTTCCTATGTGATCCAAGGTAAAGTGACTGCTACATGAACATTGGATTGTGTCTCTTTCCAACTGTCCTTTCAAAATAAATGCATAAAAAGTCCGGAAAAAAAAACACTGACTCGGGAGCTGGTGGCAGTGAGAAATTTAGCGTTGACGGCCACGACTAACTTCTCTATGTCGGAAACCCCTTCACCCGCCCCTGCCCACTGCATCAGACTGGTTAGGAGAAGGGGTAGAAATACCGTACTCTCCTATGCTAAGACACTACTTCTTAACCATAATGTTAAAATAATTATGCATCATAATGCATTGATATCAAACCAGTGGTAAAACAAAGATGATGATGGACTGAAGTTTCAGATCATCTGCTGCAGCAGAAATGAAAATATGAGTCATAGCCCTTTGTTTGTAGTGTGTGAATCTAGATACCTCTGCCTCTGCACATTAGTGCATAACTTTAAAGACTGCTGGTCCATGGAAATAATCTGCATCAAGCGGTGACAATTGTTCTGTTTCAAAGGGCTGGCAGTAATTTCTTTATTTTATTTTATTTGATGCCCCGTTTATTATCTTTCTATTAAACGTTGTCTCCTCTGAAGCTCCCGACAATTAAACCTCCATAAACCCGCTGATGTAAATCTGTGACTTTATGAATGGGAGCTGTGATGGACGATCAACCGGCTCCAAAGGTCGCACTAATGCTCTTCCACAGAACAAAGCATACAAGCACAAATAGACCTTTTAGCTTTTAAATCCATGTTGAGGCCTCAGCTGTTGCCTGTACTAATGAGAGTCCAGCTGATGCTGCTGAGTGCTCAGATATTCTTTAGGGTTAAACTATTGGCACCGCTATAAAGAGTGTCACTTAAGCTACGAGCCTTAAGCCTCGTTTCATTCCCAGCGTCAGCAAATTTCTGTGGAACCTTCGTCTAAAAATATGAATTAAAAAGGACGGCGACACCGCGGCACTTTAAAAACCTCATGTCGACTGCTAATCCCCTAAAGAGCGAACTTGGGAGATGGATCAGCACGTGACAGATCAACCGCTGGAGAAATTATGAATGTGTGCCGGCAGCTTGTGTTTGTGAAGCAGGTTTTTATTTCAGTGTGCGTGATATGTGGGGTTTTCTCTCTCTTCGTCGAGGACTAATCCCTTAAACATGGCGGCACATGTGTGCATCAACTGGAGGAGGAGGGGGTTGGTGGTGGAAGGCACCGATGCACAGATGCACAGATGCACAGCGGCCGTAAAGAGATTTAGATGCCAGGATTCATGAATGACTTAGTTTTGCTGCCAGTTTCTGACGAGGTCCGTTGATAATTTTCTCCTCAGCACGTGACTAAAGACGATGAAAAAGATGAAGTGAAGATCTGCTGGTGTGGAGTTGAGCTGATGGTCCGAGCTCCGCATACGTACATGAATGATCACGCAAACATTGTACAGATGTCACTCACAGCTGGATTGATGCCCCACAGTCACGGTCACACTGGATCTCTTATAGACCACATCACATGATATTGTTGAGTTGAGCTGTTGATGAATAAAACAACATGTGACTGGTTCCCTTCATGAGGCAAAATGCAATTCATTGACAAGATAGATAATAAGATATAGATAGATAATTATACATTTTAATACTGATTATTATTCTCATTCTTATTATTATTGCTCCTGAGTTGCTAATGGACACATGTACACATACAGTATCCACACACCCACACACTCATATTTTCAGTTTTTTTTTCTATATGTATTGTTGTTAGTCACTATTATTTTTTTCATGTTTTCTGATATCTTGTACTTTTGTACATAAAATTGTAATATTAATATTAATATAAGGTGGAGGCTTCAAATAAGCCTGTCATGTTTTTGTTTTTTTTGCCTCTCCCTGCACTGTTTCATTATTACCTATCATGTTGTATGTGTATTCTTTTAAATTGTACAAAATAAAGAACTTAGATAGATAGATAGATAGATAGATAGATAGATAGATAGATAGATAGATAGATAGATAGATAGATAGATAGATAGATAGATAGATAGATAGATAGATAGATAGATAGATAGATAGATAGATACATAGATAGATACATAGACAGACAGACAGACAGACAGACAGACAGACAGACAGACAGACAGACAGACAGACAGACAGACAGTTAGTTGTGGGTTTTCAAGTAGCAAGAAAAGTGTGAAAAGAGTCTGATTTGAAATTAAAAATGCATTTATTTAATTACATATTTATTCCCATGCTTGCTTTACTTAGCAACAGATGGGCTCGAGAGACGACTTGATGAAAATGCAGCGTATCCAAATATCATTATTATAGATTATTCTTTTTTTCCTCCTCCATTTCTTTTAGAATAGACATATGGTCTTGGGGGGGAAAGTAAAAGTGAATTTTAAAAAGGAACAAATAACAAACTTCTGTTTTATTTTTCAAAATTTCACTTCAAGCGTTTCTCATTAAAACAAAAGTACAGAGCCAAGAGGGAAGAGATGAAAGTGGATATGAGACAGACTGCTGGTTTACTTTATAAAATAACACAACGGGGGACAGAAGATGATCAATAAAAGAAGAAAGGCGATGTTAAAAGGGTTAAAGCTGCTGGTTTGCAGTTGTAGATTTGAAGAATATTAGTGCAACAACAACTAGTGAGTGAAATAAAGCAAAAAAAAAAAATGCAGTTCAGCTGAGAAATCTGCCAGCACTCTGCCAAAGTCTGGGGGCATTACTCTAAAAAGAATTGGCATCTTTTAGGCTCAGATCCACCAGAACACACCACCCACACACAGACTGAAGGGGGGGGGGATAAAAACAATTTATCCCATTTATCTCGAAACTTAAAGGGATAGTAGCATTTTTTTAAAGTGGGGTTGTATGATCTACAAATAGCCCCTAAGTACTTTAATTGCAGTAGAAGACTCTCTGCACTCCTCCCGTTAGCAACGCCAGCCCATAGCCCTGCCCAGAGATTTACAACATACATTGTTGTGAACAGACCCAAAGAAACGGCCTATTTTCGCAGCCTAAAAGAGGTTTTACCTGAAAAAAAAAAACACAGTTCCATTGTTCGCTATAATATAATTTTTTCCAGCCCTTCAAAATGCAGGAAAAACGCAGTATATCATACAACCCCACTTTAAAAAAAATGCTACTATCCCTTTAATCAAACATCAATATTCTATATGTCTAAAACACTTTGTCGTGCCGCATCCGTCCTGAGTATTGACGTGCCGAGCGCCGTCAATCACCGCTGTGCTGTTTGGCTGTAAATAACAGTCTTCCTGACGCTCCGACATCCCAAAATGTTTGTTTTTCTAATGTGTTTTATTTTATTTATCTTGGCACTGAACGAAACCCAGGAAGAAGAAGAAGGAGAAGGAGAAGAAGGAGACACTGATTAATGGTGTAGATCAAGGAGAGCATATTGGATGTAGAGCCTGACCCCCGAGGCGTGAATGCTAAGGAGGATAACAGCGTTCCCATCAATGTGCTCACCCACCCACACGCTGTCCATTATATCTCTGCTTCCTGCTCCTTCTGCTTTGAATATATATGGAGCTATTCTGTCTATTTTCTATATTCTAACGCTGGTCCGTCCATCTGTCTGGTTTGTTGTTATAGTCCGTCTAATTCTGTCGTCAATAACACCTCAACAACTGGACTGGTACAGACACGAGTGACGTCCCCGGGGAAACTAGTTTAATGATTTTTTTTGGGGATTTTTTTTTAAGATTCACTGGTTTTTCATGCAGCTACAATAATTAGGTCAACATTTCCACTTCAGACACGTTTCCTGAAGAAATTAACACATGCAAGTCTGTGGAAAAATGTGTCGGTTTTCTTATTCCGAAGGGCGGAAATGTGGTCGTTCATTGTCGATTGATTATCCTTGAGAACAAAATCACAAAAATGACCTGATTCTCAAAGCAGGTGGTTCATCGTTACTATACCACAACGATCTGGATCTCCTGTAGGCCGCCGCAGAGCATGGAAATACTACCAGTACTCTTCCTGAGGTCCATTACAGGAAAAACTAAGGGTGAAAAACGATGCCAATTAAAATCAAAGGAAACAAGAATATAAAACAACTTCAAACAACAGAGAAAACATAACCAATGACAACAGGAGCAAGTCCTACAGCAGTGGTTTCCAGCCTTTTCTAACTCATTGAAAGTCTCAGAAATATCGGCGGCCAACATCTGGGGCTCATCTGTCGATTCACCGCCAGCCTCTCTTACATTGTAATTCTCCCTGTTGTTAACCAGCTGTGAAATAAAGTTTTTTTGCCATGGACGCAATTTTTATTGTGCAGTCAGACTGAGACAGGAAGTGATTCAGCCAGCAACATTGACATTAGCTGTCAACAATGAATGACATCAATAAGAGGATCAAAAACTATGGAAACTGTGAAAGGAGTTTTTTAAGATTGTTCATTTTGTTTAAAAAATATATTAATTTCTACAAAACTGAACAGTTTTGCAAATGATTTGTCAGCCCACGTGCAATACCTTCACCTCCCACCAGTGGGCCCCGACTGATGCAATATTCATTTATAATTCAGCTCAGAAATAAATAATACAACTAACAACAGGTCTACTGTGATTGTGAGAAAAAAACATATTATTAAAAATAAGTGGCACCAGGTCCTGAAGTTTCTTCAGGTTTTATGAATTGGAAGCTTTTTTGTTGAGAAATTAAACAGTTAAAGACAGCAGAAAATCTAAAAGTGAATGTGTTAAAAGGATAGTTCAACATTTTGGCAAATTGGCTCATTGCCATAATCCCTATAGTCACAGCAGTAGGTTCGTTACCTTTAATTGTCAGTGCAAGCTATTTTTAGAACGGCGGAGCAGAGCCGCAAGCTGTTTTAGAGGTAAATTCATGCAAAACTGCTGATTTGCGTTCCCGTCAGGGGCAGTTTTTTGGCAAGCAGTCTCTGCATTTACCTCAAAAACAACTCTGTCTGGTAACGTTCTGTTATTATCTCATAGCGTGGTGAATGTGCAGGTCACAACTTGTCCACCAGAGCGTTGTGGAGTTGTTGGATTGTGTATTTGATGAGTTTGATGAGGGAAACCAAGAAATCCCATGAGCCTCCGTAGTGTAGCTCTGAGCAGCTCGCCGCTCTGCTCCGCCGTTCTAAAAATATCTTGCACCGACAATTAAAGGTAACGAACCTACTGCTATGACTATAGGGATTATGGCAATGGGCCAATTTGCCAAAATGTTGAACTATCCCTTTAAAGCTGCTGTAGAGGAATCTGGGTAATTCTGCACAACTTTGGATCTATAGTGACCTTTTAAATTACACAGAGTTACTTCATTAAAGCTAATGCTTCAAATGATTTACCTCAACTGAAGTAACTTCCCCTACGGTTAATTTGAATAATTTACACCAACCTCCTGACCTGAATCCAAAAAACCCTTGTGGACGTAGCAGGGATTCACTGTGTGTTTTGTCTATTGTGTGTAATATTACACTACCTATCCTCCAGGCTAATTCACCCGCCTCTAATTAACCTATAATGAACAATCTGGGTCAGTTCAACCTGGTTTTGTTTTCTGGTCACATCTTCTTGATCCAGATTATAAGTGAACAACAGTGGTGGTTTTTTGATTTCTTATTTTGGTGGCACCTGGATTCACCTGTTGGCAGCGCTGACCTCAGTCATATTATTAAAAACTAGGTCACCGTCTTCCTTATATATAGCATTTTGGAATAAGTCTCTCACAAACTGCAACACTAAGTACTACAATATTAAAAAAGTAACTCATTTCCTACCACAAAAGATATTATAAAGACTTTTCATTGCACTGTCGCAGCTTGGAATGAAAGTATTCCAATCTGATCTAATCTGAGTGGATGAATGTAAGATTTTAAAAGGCTTTTTGCTTATTGGAAATGTGGTGCTTTCTGTGCTGCTGTTCAAGACTGTCTGAGGTCACAAAGACGTTCAGAGAGAGGGTTTTAATCCAGGCCTCTGGCATCAAACCATCACCACTGCCTCTACCGCCTCCAGAGCTGCTCAATCTCCTCCTTTTATACCTCCGTCTTCAAAGGTTGACTAGTAGCCTACTGTATGTGACACAGATTACCCCAACGTGTATAAAAAAAAAACCTATTTTAAAATTAAAATTAAAAACTCAAACACAATCTCAAACAAAAATGTCCTTTTAAAGGGATAGTTCACCCAAAATTCAAATTGCACTCATTATCTACTCACCCTCATGTCGACTAAGGGCTGGGAGAAGTTTCAGAGTCCTCCGTGGCTTCTCTGAGTTACAGGGGGTCTCTGCGTAGCAGTGCATGTCCATATAACGGTTGCAAATGGATACCAACTGTCTTCGTAACAAAAAGACACACCAAAAAACATCCAAATACCTCCATGCTGCTCGTATGTAATGTCCGTCTTGTATTGAAGCCCCGAAATACGAAATTGTTCTGAAAAAAATTAAATAAGTCAGTAATCGCACTGACGCTGGCGCAAATCTCGCGAGATTTGGATGGACCAGGAAGAGGAGCTTCCGCTACAAACAAGCTTGAAAGATAGACTCGCATTTCGGGGCTTCAATACAAGACGGACATTACATACGAGCAGCATGGAGGTATTTGGATGTTTTTTGGTGTGTCTTTTTGTTACGAAGACAGTTGGTATCCATTTGTAACCGTTAAATGGACATGCACTGCTACGCCGAGACCCCCTGTAACTCAGAGAAGCCACGGAGGACTCTGAAACTTCTCCCAGCCCTTAGTCGACATGAGGGTGAGTAGATAATGAGTGCAATTTCAATTTTGGGTGAACTATCCCTTTAAGGTGTAACCACACAAAGCAAAATGTTAAAAATGTCCCACATCAGTACAACAACAAAAGCAGTTCAGTTCAAATTAGGCTGTTAAAAAACCCTCAGAGTGATCTCTCTTGCGCAACAAAAAATCTTCGGGTCAGGTAACATCCTCTTTTCTTTTCTTTTTACACCCGAGTAACTCCTCTTCCCAAAAAGGAATGCATAGAGGATCTTTCCGACGCTCACCGACAGTTGTCATAGTTACCTTGAAATTGGCCAGCAAGCTTGTTGCTACTCGGCGTTTTACGGTCCTGTCGGCCGATCATCCGATGTTGGTCCAGGTCAAGGGGGCAGTTGTCGGTCTGAGAAGTGAAGCTCACTTCCGCGTTCAAAAACCTGCAATCCCCTGGGCTGTCGCTGGGGGCTGGCTCCAGAAGGGAGCAACTCCAATTGAGCCCCATGTTAAAATAGCCGATTTTACAGCTTAAAAAAACATATTTACAGCCTGGTACATTTCATTTTTTTGGTCTCAACCGATAGTTTCTACCCCCGCACACACTCTGAGGGGGGTGAATTTTTTTTAAACTCTACCGTTTTACTGTTATTAGGTTTAAAGTTCTGGCCAATTAGGGCGCAGAACCGTTGAGTGACAGGTCCGGTGACCGCTGCTACGAGGCCAGTGGGCGGGCCCTCGGCCGGCCAACGGCCACACCGCTCCAAATATGGCAAGTAGAATCCAACATGGCGCAGCTCAAACCCCCGTAGTAGCGGCACAAAACAGACTCCCCCAAACCAATGGGTGACGTCACGGACGCTACGTCCATTCTTTTTACAGTCTATGGTCCAGGTCTGTAATCCACAGGACGAGGGCGCCGGTGAACCAACCCGACTGCGGACTGTGTTGTGTGTTCAAAAGCTATGGAGGTAGATTTGTGTCTTTATTATTCAATCAAAAAAAACGTTGCTTCAATCAAAAAATATATTTTCAATCAAAAAAACCCGTTTCAATCAAAGAAAAAAAGTGTTTGAATGCAAAAATATATTTGAGACTCAAAAAAATGCATTTGAACACTATTTTTTTTTGCTTGAAAATGTTTTTTTTGATAGAAGTGAAGGTTTTTTTGTTTGAAGCAACTTTTTTGATTGAAGTATTGTTGTTTTGTGTTTGGGCCATATTATGGGTAGGACATTTGTGTCTTTATAATTCAATCAAAAAAGAAGTTGCTTCAAACAAACAAAAAATATTTTCAATAAAAAAATCACTTCAATCAAAAAATAAACCTTTTCAATCATAGAAAAAATGTTTTTGAATGCAAAAAAATATTTGAGACTCAAAAAATTGCACTTGAACACTTTTTTTTTGATTGAAAATGTTTTCTTTGATTGAAGTAATCTTTTTTGTGTTTGGACCATGTTATGGGTAGGACATTTGTGTCTTAATTATTCAATCCCAAAAAAGTTGCTTCAATCAAAAAAAAAACATTTTCAATCAAAAAAAAAAATTTTCAATCAAAGAAAAAACTGTTTAAATGCACAAAAAAAAAAAAAATCATTTGAAGTGTTTTTTTTTTGATTGAACTTTCTTTTTTTTTGAATGAAGTGAAAAAAGTTTTGAAGTCGTTTTTTTTTTTAATCATTTTGACACAAACGTACCGCAGTGGGCGGGTGCTTCCCCATTGGTCAGACATGTTTGAGTGACAAGTGTCTACACCAATGACGTCTTTCTGACAAGCAAGTCATGGTCGCCACTCGCCAGCGAGCCAAGAAGCAGTGGTGGAGTTGTTGGTAAGTAGATAAAACCGTATTAAAATGATTGGTGTCACGTTATTAGCCTACTCTGTTTGATATTTCGATTAAACATACAGCTTGCTAACTTAGCTCACGTTGACTAATTTGTGTGATGGTGTTAGATATCTGACGCCTCATATTGTCAGGCAGTTAAGTAAAGTTGGAAAGATATTCACAGATTCGGACTTCGGGGATCAATAACTTTGAGACGAAACGTTGTTCAAACACAAATGATGCCTCTTTCACATCATAATCCTACAGACTACTACCTACAAGAATCAAAAACCGATTTTTTTTACGAAAACGAGCCGTTCTCCGAGCTGGATGGAAAACATTGATCTCTATGCGCAGCCGGTAGCCGGGCGAGTGCGCAGGGACCGTCTGCAAATTGCAATACAAGAGCAAGACGCTCCGAACAAAAATCAATAGCTCCACTGTTATACAGTACAGAGACTCCAAAATCACCACACACACCAAGGGACTCCTCGTGGTCATACTACAACAGCTGTTTTGGAGAAATGTGCCTTTTAATAATTTTGGTGATTTTTTTATTGGAATTAATCATTAAAAACCTCCAGTATTAATCAATAGCTCCACTGTTATACAGTAGGCTACAGCGACTCCAAAATCACCACACACACCAAGGGACTCCTCGTGGTCATACTACAACAGCTGTTTTGGAGAAATGTGCCTTGTAATAATTTTGGTGATTTTTTTTATTGGAATTAATCATTAAAAACCTCCAATATTAATCAATAGCTCCACTGTTATACAGTACAGAGACTCCAAAATCACCACACACACCAAGGGACTCCTCATGGTCATACTACAACAGCTGTTTTGGAGAAATGTGCCTTTTAATAATTTGGGTGATTTTTTTTATTGGAATTAATCATTAAAAACCTCCAATATTAATCAATAGCTCCACTGTTATACAGTACAGAGACTCCAAAATCACCACACACACCAAGGGACTCCTCATGGTCATACTACAACAGCTGTTTTGGAGAAATGTGCCTTTTAATAATTTGGGTGATTTTTTTTATTGGAATTAATCATTAAAAACCTCCAATATTAATCAATAGCTCCACTGTTATACAGTACAGAGACTCCAAAATCACCACACACACCAAGGGACTCCTCATGGTCATACTACAACAGCTGTTTTGGAAAAATGTGCCAAAAACAGTGGAGCTATTGATAAATATTGGAGGTTTTTAATGATTAATTCCAATAAAAAAATCACCAAAATTACAAAAAGGCACATTTTTCCAAAACAGCTGTTGTAGTATGACCATGAGGAGTCCCTTGGTGTGTGTGGTGATTTTGGAGTTTCTGTACTGTATAACAGTGGAGCTATTGATTAATATTGGAGGTTTTTAATGATTAATTCCAATAAAAAAAATCACCAAAATTATTAAAAGGCACATTTCTCCAAAATAGCTGTTGTAGTATGACCATGAGGAGTCCCTTGGTGTGTGTGGTGATTTTGGAGTCTCTGTACTGTATAACAGTGGAGCTATTGATTAATATTGGAGGTTTTTAATGATTAATTCCAATAAAAAAAATCACCAAAATTATTACAAGGCACATTTCTCCAAAACAGCTGTTGTAGTATGACCACGAGGAGTCCCTTGGTGTGTGTGGTGATTTTGGAGTCTCTGTACTGTATAACAGTGGAGCTATTGATTAATATTGGAGGTTTTTAATGATTAATTCCAATAAAAAAAATCACCAAAATTATTAAAAGGCACATTTCTCCAAAACAGCTGTTGTAGTATGACCATGAGGAGTCCCTTGGTGTGTGTGGTGATTTTGGAGTCGCTGTACTGTATAACAGTGGAGCTATTGATTTTTGTTCGGAGCGTCTTGCTCTTGTATTGCAATTTGCAGACGGTCCCTGCGCACTCGCCCGGCTACCGGCTGCGCATAGAGATCAATGTTTTCCATCCAGCTCGGAGAACGGCTCGTTTTCGTAAAAAAAATCGGTTTTTGATTCTTGTAGGTAGTAGTCTGTAGGATTATGATGTGAAAGAGGCATCATTTGTGTTTGAACAACGTTTCGTCTCAAAGTTATTGATCCCGGAAGTCCGAATCTGTGAATATCTTTCCAACTTTACTTAACTGCCTGACAATATGAGGCGTCAGATATCTAACACCATCACACAAATTAGTCAACGTGAGCTAAGTTAGCAAGCTGTATGTTTAATCGAAATATCAAACAGAGTAGGCTAATAACGTGACACCAATCATTTTAATACGGTTTTATCTACTTACCAACAACTCCACCACTGCTTCCTGGCTCGCTGGCGAGTGGCGACCATGACTTGCTTGTCAGAAAGACGTCATTGGTGTAGACACTTGTCACTCAAACATGTCTGACCAATGGGGAAGCACCCGCCCACTGCGGTACGTTTGTGTCAAAATGATTTTTAAAAAAAACGACTTCAAAACTTTTTTCACTTCATTCAAAAAAAAAGAAAGTTCAATCAAAAAAAAAAACACTTCAAATGATTTTTTTTTTTTTTTGCATTTAAACAGTTTTTTCTTTGATTGAAAATATTTTTTTTTTGATTGAAAATGTTTTTTTTTTGATTGAAGCAACTTTTTTGGGATTGAATAATTAAGACACAAATGTCCTACCCATAACATGGTCCAAACACAAAAAAGATTACTTCAATCAAAGAAAACATTTTCAATCAAAAAAAAAGTGTTCAAGTGCAATTTTTTGAGTCTCAAATATTTTTTTGCATTCAAAAACATTTTTTCTATGATTGAAAAGGTTTATTTTTTGATTGAAGTGATTTTTTTATTGAAAATATTTTTTGTTTGTTTGAAGCAACTTCTTTTTTGATTGAATTATAAAGACACAAATGTCCTACCCATAATATGGCCCAAACACAAAACAACAATACTTCAATCAAAAAAGTTGCTTCAAACAAAAAAACCTTCACTTCTATCAAAAAAAACATTTTCAAGCAAAAAAAAATAGTGTTCAAATGCATTTTTTTGAGTCTCAAATATATTTTTGCATTCAAACACTTTTTTTCTTTGATTGAAACGGGTTTTTTTGATTTAAAATATATTTTTTGATTGAAGCAACCTTTTTTTTGATTGAATAATAAAGACACAAATCTACCTCCATAAAAAGCCACACTCAGGCTCGGCGTCGGCGTTGAGGAGATGGATATACAC
>NW_028220500.1:0-10191 GCF_045865225.1 Trachurus japonicus | reverse complement strand
TTATAGCTGCTGCGCAGCTATGGGTCGGGTCCGGGCTACTTTTGGGCAAATTTTGGCAATTCTGAGCAACAAACAGGAGAATAGGAAGACAAGACAGTTGTCCTTATAATGTCCAATTTGGACCAGTTGAGGGTTGAACCCACAACCTCGGGAACCAAAGACCGTTGTCTATCGCACTGAGCTAATTGACAAGTGGGAGTGCAATAGTGGCTTCACAAATTGAGTAAGCCATTCACTGTCGTGTAGGCAGATTTGAAACCACAGTAAAAAGAAAAATCAGTTTTTGAGGTAATGATATGTATTTGTTAAACATCTACTGTGACTCTAAGATGTTAGGAGCCTTCGCACATGGTCCAGTCCAAGCTATTTGGATTTTTAAAATTAGAAGCTTGCTGTGATGCCACCATTAGGACAATTGTCTTGTGTTTCATGTTGAGGACAACTGACATTTTGATCTGTCATCATCATCATCATCACCCTTGCTGGGACTCGAACCCACAGCCTCTGACACCAAGAACCAGCTCCTAACTCACTGAGCTAATTGGCTGGTAGTGAGACCTGCTGTGTAGCTTCATTTATCCACTCAGGTGAGCCAGTGCCCGGGCAGCTGTTGTAAAGGCAAGATTTCAAAAATGGTCATAAAGTCAGAAATTATGTTATCTAAACAAAAATCTGTTAACACATAAATTGCATTTAGACAGCAAAACAGCTTGAGGACATGTGACATTTTGATCTGTCATCATCATCATCATCATCATCATCATCATCACCCTTGCTGGGTCTCGAACCCACAACCTCTGACACCAAGAACCAGCTCCTAACTCGCTGAGCTAATTGGCTGGTAGTGAGACCTGCTGTGTAGCTTCATTTATCCACTCAGGTGAGTCAGTGCCCGGGCAGCTGTTGTGATGAAATGGTCAAAATTTCAGAAATTCAGTCATCTAAACAAAATCTGATAATACATAAATTGCATCTTGACAGCATGGAAATGTTGGTGATTTGTTTTTAATGATAAGTGTTTTGCTTCATAAGAGAAAATATGATGTTTATAAATTCCACACTCACATTGATTGCAGTTGTTCCCATGAGAGCAGAATTCAAAATGTTCTCAAAAATTCAGTTTTTGAGATAAAATTCTGATATTTGCTAAACTTCATCAACCATGACTCCAGAATATTCTCATTTTTTTTCAGGAAGTTTGAAAATGTATTTAGCAAGAATTTGATGGTATATGTTTACAGTAGTGTTTACAGTCAAACGTTTTCATGCACTGTAGGCTCAATTTTTGCTTAATCAAAAATCCGAGAAACAAGTTTTGTGGAGGACGGTCTGGAGATGCTCTGTAGCAAGTTTGGTGACAATTGAGCAAAAATTGTGGGAGGAGATACATTTTAAAAGTTTTACAGTTATTGAAAAAAACAGAGTGATGGACTTCATAATTTGTAATGAGTTTAAGTGGACAAAAGTTTCAGCAGTATTGAGGCTACATTGTGGTGAAGTTTCAACACTGTAGCATCTACCGTTGGTTTGGTAGGAATTTTTAAAGTTTTTAAATTTAAACGCTTATTGTGCCCCCCCTAGGAGGGGGGGGCACATGTCCTTGGAGTTGAGTGAATCTGGCATGGGGTCGGATGTTTCTGTGAAGTTTGGTGAGTTTTCGCCCATGGGAAGTATGACTTCCTTGGAAGAAGAAAGAAAGAAAGAAAGAAAGAAAGAAGAAGAATTCCTAGGAATACAATAGTGTCCCGGCAGCTTAGCTGCCCGGACCCTAAATACAATTCAACTGTGCAGATTAATAAAATCATGGGAACACTAACAGTGGATTAAGTGGCACAGAGGCAGCAAAGGTCTCTTGTAGAGCTGAGAGAAGAAAAAAAATCATTCTTCACTTATCTTTTGATAAATCATTTTTCAATAAATAATTTCATCCAGTCTTGACATGTTATGACATTGTTGAAGATGATGGACAAAACAGCACTGCCTAAATTGATGTGGTTTGTCAATGTCCTTTCAAATTCAACACCCTTCTTAAAATCAATAAAAAAGTGAATGTCATCACAGTAATTATGTCCTAACAACATTCAAGTCAATCACATAGTAGCTTCAAGGTTGGAAATACGTGCCCATGAAGACCAAGAATAATACAGAGGAAGGGACTGAGATGGTGCGATCTCCAGGATGACATCCATTCATTTCTTCCTGCAGAGAGGTCTGATGTCAAGGTTAGCTACAACACACCTGGGAGCTGGGGAGTATTCAGTGTCTTACTCAAGGACCGCTGAACAAGCAGGATGGATGGCCTTGGATAAAGCAGTATAACCCCACCCCCCAACTGACTGCCACTCTGTTTTCCAACATTTGTAAAATGTCAGTTGTCAGAATAACTGCACTTGATGGGGGTCGTTACAAAGTAATCTAGTCTATTTAATTGACCATTTTCATTACGCTATACATAAACCTTCAGTACTAATTTGGAGTGACTTTGAATGAATGGATCTCCCTCCAAAGACATTTATGTGCACACGCGGCCATTTGAGTGGAAATTAGAAGAAAGATGGTGAGAGGCTTATTAGAAAATAAAAATCACACGTTTCCCTCACTGCTAAATTTTAGATGAGTAGTGAAAAATAAACTTGTTTACCTGCCATGTTGTGTTGCATGTCAATAATTCCTCCAAATCACTGCTCCAGCATGCACTGTCTTACACCAAAACTGATATTAGCATTACTGCAGAAGGTCTCTAGCTTAATTTGTCAATAATATGTTGAACAGTTGTAGACAATGCATAGTCATAAGACTTATAGACTTATAGACTATAAGACATAAGAATATGTCACCTGTAAGACGTTCAGGGACAGTCAGACTTTGGCTACAGACACATTTGGGATCTGAATAACTTCTGAAAATATGAGCATTCAGTTTCAAAGTGATTAAAAATCACTGTGTGATGATATCGACCGGTAAAAATTATTTATCCATCCTGAAAAAATAATCACGAACACTGACACTCAATATACTTGCATCATATACTCTTCTCGCATCCATCACAGGTTGACTCTGTAAACAAGCTCAACTGATGGATCACTAACAGTGCTGACAAACTGTGGGCAATGCAGAAGGTTGCGCATACATATTTATATCAGCATCCATACAATATATTATTATAGTCATTATAAATACAGATGCTCCTGACATGTCACCACGGTACAATAAAACAACCAAAACATTCATCAGAGCTTAGTGATGGAAACATGTCTTTCTTATATAACTGAGAGTGTGGAGAAGCATTGGCTGGCTGTAATCAAGCTGTCATCTCATTTGCACTTGTTTAAAATGTATTGGTTTCATCCAAATGTTCACCAAACCAAAAAATTCTAAAATCCTCACACAGATGCATGAGAATATCTACTAACATGGATTGAAAGACAAATAACTGACTTGTTGGGCAGTGACGGCATGTGAAACTTTGATTTGGAAGCTCATCAAACTTTTACACCAGGTCAGTGTGAAACATTGATCATTTTTCTTTTGAAGTGTAAAAATAAATGCCTATAAATGTAAGGCTAAATTATGCTTACTCACTTGTCTATATGGAGCTGGTTTGGGAAACACTCAAGTGTTTGTGTAGAGATGTCTGTTGAATGGATACAAACCTACCCACTGGTGGTTGTCATAACAACCGTGTTTGTACTTCATCATCCTCAGCATGACAGCGTGACACTATAGCGGTAATCTGTCAATCTAGAGTGGGCTTTCATGCTCTGTGCAGGATGTGGAGGTGGGGAGTGTGTCCACATGTGTGTGTGTGTGTGTGTGTGTGTGTGTGTGAGAGAGAGAGATTTGAAATTGCCTTTGTGTTGAAAGTGGGCGAAATGACAATATGAATTTTAAAAAAATGAAATCAACACAAAACTACATCACAAACCCGACTCAGACTGACACAGAAATATGCCAGAACTCCGAGCCTGAAAAGCAAAATGTGTTTTTGTTTATGTGGAAGCATGGATATGTAGCCTGTCTACTTTGACTGTATGCAGCATAAGTCTATATAAGTCTGTGCGTGCGTGTATATACCCGTGTGCGAGCTCTCAGATACTCTATTCAGAAAACAGTCTATTGTGCTCACAACAAGGCTGAGGACAAACTTTTGTGGATATGACAGCTGAATGACAATTCAACAGTGGGGCTGGAAGAGAATTGTCTAGTCAAAATGTTCACTGAAATGACTTCTAATGCCTGACTACTGACAGCTGCAACAAAAACTCTATCCCTGCATGAAAAAAGGAAAAGAAAAACTCAAAGAAAACAATGCACCATGGTACTGAAGACTCCAAAAGGAATATTTCAACTTTGTGCAGCCTATTCTTCTCCCACTCAACCTCTTTCACATATTCAAATTTCACATGCAGATGTATTGCCTGTGAACATGTGTGATTGCATGTTTTAAATGTGTTTTGTGTTTTGTGTTGATGTGTTGTGAAAGTGAATGGAAGAAAAGACTACTAGAGGTAATCTGTTTTCATTCAGCCTTAATCTAATCTTAAACACACTTGCACATGCATTCTACACACACAGTCACGCACATGTGCATGCGTTAACACACATTCATTCAGTTACCTGTGTGTGCTTACGCATGCACAATTGTGGGTTTCCAATGTGAACAGCACCTGCTGGTTGCACTATTTCAGCTCGGGAACATCTGCTGTGTGTGTCTAAATCACCAAGCTATTATAGTTATTATGATAGGTGGGCTATCGCTGTTTTGCCCCAGCACAGATAATGACAGAATACCTCCATGCATAATTCACCAGGGACGGGTGGCCTGACACTGGGTGTGCCCTGCATTATTGTGCTCCACACAGACATTATACTGAGCGTCATACTCATCTAACAAGGCTCACTGCAGCAAGACTGTTATGACATGCCACTGAGATTAAAGGCTCCACTCCTGACATTATGAAATGTCAGAATAAAAGTTTCACTTTTGGTAGATTACTGAACGATAGGATAAAATCTTGATGCCTTAATTGATAATTCAGCTGCCTGCAGACATATTCAATCTTGACGGATCAATCAGCTATAATAATGAGATTTGCTTGCTCCTCATTATTTAACTTGAGTAAACAGTATTTGCCTTTTTCTAATGAGACACTGAGATGTTTTAAAAACTGGTGTGCGGTTTCAGTGTACATGTACTTACAATTTGCGCTTTGGGTGCATGCAGAGACCCAGGAGCCTTGTAATATGTACAGTATACAAAATGTGCACAGCAGGATGTTTAGTAGAAAGACCAAATAAGTACAGTGAGCAGCCATAGACCAATGTAGATGCTCTGATCACAATGGCAACAGCAGAGATTCAAAGAAACATGATGCTGAGTTGTCAAGGTCAGTGTTGATTGACTTGCACTGCTTTTACAAACACACATACATACTGACATATTTATCACTCCACCTTGAACTTTTTATGTCTTTACCAAGAACTGTGAGATAAGCTTTTCATTCTGAACCATGGCTTGTTTAAGAAATTTAACATTTTCTATTTGTCTACTACATCACAAGCATTATTTTAAAGGTTACAAAGTCATGTAAAACAAATAAACAAACAAAAAACTCTTTAACAAAACCATTAGCAAAAATTGGAAGTTATCCGTTGTTGGCTCCATTAAGGCCTCCTTGAATGAATCATAATTGTATGTGACAGAGTGGCAGTAATATTAGCCTAACAATACAAATTTACATATGAATGATAATAACACAGGCTACTAATTACAGCAACAAAAATTCTAATCAAAAGGATAGATGATGTATCAGCACAGTGCTGGCCCACAAAACTTAGAAAACAGTTGGCAACCAGACAACGAATCATTATCAACAGCATTTTCTCTATAAGCCACAGGTTTAGGCGCAGTTCATGGAGTTTTCAGCACGGTTGTGTGACAACCCTCTCCACCCTGTTTACCTGTTGCCTCCTGTGTGTGGCTGCTTTTGTTGCCGGTACTAGAGGTGAATGTGCTAAGGGTTGTCAGTACCTGGTTCATCAGCAGACCTAGCAGACCTACATGACCCGGGGTTGTCAGTACCTGTGCTCATCAGCAGACCTAGCAGACCTGGACCCCCCCACCCCCCACCCCACCCCACCCCTCTGCACTCGTGCTTTTAAAACCAACACCGCAGCTCAGTCCTGGTTCACTCTCCTCCCTGAGGCAGCCATTTGGTTTGGTTTGGTCTGCTGCACCACAACATAGCACACGCAGGTCTTCACTCATGCACTCACTTCTGTCCTTCAGATCTTCAGAAAACACATTGTTAGTTTCATTTCTCCTCCAAGCATTATTCTCCCTTTTCTAAAAAGTCAAATATTTATTAATTGCTTGTGTGCTTCTCCTTTTTTCTTATCATGGCCATGTAGCTCTTGTGGCTACATTTAGAGCTCTTGATGTGGTTCAGATTAAACACTGACTATTGATAATATATTGAATTTCAAGTGTGCACTACAACCATCTTGAATTCAAGCAAGCCATAATTTAAATAACATTTTATATTTAACATCTTTAAAAGCTTGTGAGAGCTTGTTTGAATTGTCCTAACGCAGGCGATAAAAAGAAGCAAAGCCAGGAGTGACTGTGCCAAAAAGCTTTTTAAACCCACTTTTTCCACACAGAAAATTGATCAGAAGTCATGAAGGGGATCAATAAAGGATTGGACCAATAAGCAGAATTGATAATGGCATTGGTATTGATAAATCTAATCAATTCTCATCCCAAGTGGGGTTACACAAAGCGGTATTTACAAAGTGAAATGCTTTTTCAAATGTTTCAAATGAGGAGATGAATGCACAAATACTAAAATGCGGTGTGATGTCGACCCCAATAAGCATGCTCATGCACCGCTCTATTACTGATAGAAAAGATTATTGGCAGTGAGGGATTAACAGAGATTACAGAAACCAAAGTGGAAACACTTGGCCGCAACAGTCATCATAATTTGCCAACTGTGTTGCTGGCTCGCCGTCAGAAACGGTTTGGCCTCACCCAGCGAGAGTCACTAATGATTGATTCTACACGTACAACTGTCATTGTCGCTAACTGAGGTCCGGGCTGCGTGCAGTCAATCACCAGAACAGTTTTAAAGCTAGTTGGGATTTTCATAAAGTGGATTGTGCTCTCTGGAATAAATGTGAAACTGATGCTGAGTTTCTTTCCCGTCCCATACTTCAATATTTCCCCTCTGGGTTTCTGTTGTGTCATGATTCATGCTGTCAAAAGGAGAAAAAAAAAAAGTTGATTTGGAGGAGATGTGCGCCATATGTCTGACACTTCTGTTTAACATATAATTTTCATGAAGTGATGGAGCAATTTGAACTTTTTCAGCTTTTACATTTTTCATGCCAATTCCACACTTCCCTTCTGCCATCCACCTTTACACAAATGTGTTCCCTCAGACGACACTTCCTGTTCTTTAAGAGTCCATTTATGCCAGCGGACATACTGCAGTTGCCAGCGTCATATTTCTTTTCGACAACAAGCAAAATCACCCTACTGTCTCTATCTTGTCTGCTAAATAAATTGTAATCTCCCGCAGCCCGTCAGGCACCGTGAAACACACACACACACACACACACACACACACATCAATATGACAAAGACACACACAAGCTCACACTCAAGGGCAGCAGTGTGATGTCATGGACGAATAGGACACCTCGGAGCTTTGGGGGCTGTAGCAGTCGATGGTCTAAATCACTCATCCCCCGGAGGATAATCTAACCAATGATTTAGTGGGAGTCACTGAGTCACTCTCAGCAGCTTCCACTCCAGTGGAGGGATATATTAGTGTGTCTGTGTGTGTGTGTGTGTTCATGGCGTTGTAGACAAATTTGGTCTGAAGCCATGGTTGTGAGAACATTTAGGCCGGTGCTCACCATCTAAAACCACTGATTGAGTTCTTTTTAAGGGTCCAGGGCCGGTCTCACAACTCTGCAGAGTTAGGCGAGTCTTACTTCAGATCAAAAAATAAAGATCCATGTTACCATGGTAGCATGCCTGGTAATTAGCGACACCTGTGTTGAACAGTTGCATCTGACAGCAGCAACAACAACAAAAAAAAACAGGAAAACATGTTATAATTTGTGAAAGAAACAAGAAGTGAAACAATTTTTAAGTCTGCAGCCACGATTATTTTGATTGTCACACTTACAACTGAATTTCCCAAGTACAAAGTAAAAGACATTTTTTTTAAAATCCATTATACTATTATAAAAAAGTACCAATTTACCCAGAAATCATTGTACCAAATTCTGACTTTGTGTGCAACAGATGAATTCAGACATCATCTGATTGACTATTTGTTATCTCCAAGTAATAGACTACTTTGTGGACCTGGCCCTCGGTCTAGGTTAGGGTTAGGGTGGGTTAGGGTGAGGCTTTTACTTTATAGTTCAGGTTAGGGAGTAAGTTTAGTTAAGGGGTCTTGGCAATGTGTGATGTGTTGCGCAATTGTGTGTGTCTGTGTGCGAGAACAAGCAAGGGGAAAGAGGTTATTCGCCTTACATCGTCTCCCTTTGTGGCTCCCATGAGACCAATTACCAATAGCCTGTGGCTCCACACTAGAGGTAAGATCGGGCCTAAAAAATCCAGCCCGACCCGACCCAGGCCCGCGGGATTAAAACCCGACCCGGCCCGAACCCGAGCAATTAACTTGATTTGCAGGCCCGAGCCCGAACCAAACCCGAAATTTCATATTTTATTTGTGAGGACTCAGAGACTCTAGCGCGGCACTTTAAGAGAGAGAGAGAGAGAGAGAGAGACGGGGAGAGGGAGAGAGAGAGAGCGCAGAGAGACAAAGAAGAGCAATGACGGGGTGGATAATAGACAGACTTGGGCTTAAGATCTTACAGAGCTTACACTGCAAGACTATTCGTCTGTTCACATCTCAAACTGCACGAGCGTCCCTCTTCAGTCCTACGTCTCAGATCAGTCTCAGACCCCCACTAATTGCACGTCGTTCTACGATTGCGCTCCACCACGATTACCCTGCGATGCCGCTGAGATTTGTGCTGCTCTATAATTGCTCGATTGTAAACATCAAATTGACATTGGTTCCTGATGTTGGTTCCTATAGCAGAGTCCATGTGGAAGATCAGACCCACAAACACACAGACAGACAGCGCGCATCACCTCCAAGGCCGGTGCTGCAGAGAGAGAGAGAGAGAGAGAGAGAGAGAGAGAGAGAGAGGACGGCGCTACTCTCTCCAGCCAGCTGACGTGTAGTTCACCTGCGGCTCACCTGCAGCTGTCAGAGGAGCCTCACTAGTTCTCTCTCTGGCCTGCACTTTAAAAGTTCAGCTGATCAGGTCAGCTGAGCTGAGCCAGAGCACAGTGGACGTGGCTGGTGTAGGCTCGCTATTTTATACTGTAACGGCAAGAAAAAAAAAAATCGTCCTCAATCGCTGATTGTCTGATAGTAGCCTACGTGTGTGTGTATTTGTCGGGCTGATCTTCCACCACGGACTGCGCTGCATTACTGATCATCACCCGGTCACCCTGTCTGTCACAGCTGTGGTCTAACTTCAGCTTCTCACTTCCCTGTCCCTCCTCTCTCTGTCTGCCCGTTCTAACTCCATCTGACGAAGTTCAGCATCACATTCATAAAGGCTCTGTGCTGTGATGAGACGACTTCTGTTTTTTTGTGGACCACGGTGTCTCGTGGCCAAACTACTCAGTCAGGTCCTCGAAACGCATCAAAGTCGGCACTAACATCACAGTGAGTTGTGACAAGATTACTGATTTAATCTCGGTGTTTCCTACACATCATGGCCCACGCCACTAACTCGGCTCTGCCTCTGACACTAACAGGGCATTTTGCAGCACTCATCCAGAGTCTGGCTCTGCGCTGCGGCTCCTGTCCTGTTTAGTTAAATAGCAATTACCTTACAGCGCCCTCTCTGTTTTTTTTTCCCTAATTATTTATTTTATAACAAGTATTCCTCAGTTTAGTATCTCCACACATCGTTTATACATTTCTATAAACATATATAAAAAAAAAAAAAAAAAAAAAAAAAAGTCAGCGAGAGAGAAGCCCGGCCCGACCCGACCCGAACGTAATGATTGACATTTTATACCCGACCCGACCCGAAATTCGGGTCGGGTCGGGGTCGGGCTCGGGCTCGGGCTTAAGATCTTACCACTAC
>NW_028220499.1:0-10287 GCF_045865225.1 Trachurus japonicus | reverse complement strand
TATATATATATATTATTATATATATATATATATATATATATATATATATATATATATATATATATTGGCTTTCGGCCAACTATATATATATATATATTATATATATATATATATATATATATATATATATATATATTGGCTTTCGGCCAACTATATATATATATATATATATATATATATATATATATATATATATATATAGTTGGCCGAAAGCATACAGTGTATACAAATACAGTGCAAATGCATTAGAAATATGCATGCTGACATGCAGAGATTTGGATTTTTCCATAAACACACAGTGTGTTTATACTGTAGATAAACACAAACAGGGCTGTACACACTCACACATGCACACTTTGGTATAAAGCTCTCTGAGGTGATTTCTTTATAATATTTCATTCTCTTCCTTACTCTTCTCTTTAAAATGTCATTTCCTAAAGGTCTATAAATGCAGTATAACATTCATGAGCCAATAAACGACTTTCAAGCATACTACAGCTCCATGGGAGAAAATAAATAAACAAAAGGCAATGCAATAAATCTGTTTTATTCTGAGTGGATGGTTGACTCAGTGCTGGGTTATTGCTTTGCAAACCTGTGCAGCTGATATATGGAAAGGGTGGAGATAGTTGGAGTAAGGTTGTTGATAGGTTTATTGAAATGTCACTGTGACTTGTGCAAGTGCACAGACTCCATCCTACTCAACTCAACTGTGCTACATATACTATATACCAGGGACCTGTGACCGGGGTTACACAGAATTCACTCATAATTCATAGTGATGGCTTTACAGAATATCATAATAATGACAAAAAATACACAATTTACGAAAGCACAGAGGGGGACACTATATTTGCTACAGGTTGAAAACACACATGATCCTTTATGCTGCCTTGGGGAAAAGCATCTCTATTTCTCTCTAATGTTCAGACTGAACCATGGTCAGTTCTCTACAGTTGGTCCCTGGATATCATAAACTTTATATCTCATAACCACTGTGGGTTATAGCAATACCTATCAAGGAGAATGCACTTGTAACCCACACCACTTTGACCACACAATTCCCATGCCTCCTATAGAAACCATTATATTTGTATTGTTTGCTGCTCTGCTTTCTTCTGATCTTTATTCTTGTTTGTTTTTTAGTAAAGGTTCCACAGATGATGATATCTCACTTCTGTCGCAGCACATCCTAAAGAAAAATCCAAAGCAGGATGAATATATTGTTGGTTCTAGGAGGACGTTATACATACACATCCGCTGGTGAAGTTAGCCAATTACAGTTTTTCTTGCCCCATTTAAAAACCAGCAGAGCAGCAGGAAGCAGAGGAAACCGATCTCGCTGATCACCCCATATGTTACAGTAACATAAAACATTCTGAATATGCTTGAATGAGCAAATGATGTCTCTGCTTTAACTGATTACACATGTCAGGAGACATTATAACTCCTGTTTATTGTCTGCAAGTTACTTTAGAAGACAAAAGTAGCTGTGCAGCGAGGCAACAATTATAGTATCTTGCTGAACAAAAAATGTGTTTCCGTTATTACTTTCTCTTAACTGGGGTTTTGTTTACTGAAGTGATTAAGAAGTTGCACTCACTCAATCTTGTTCGGGTACATTTAGATGCACATAATGTTGCCAGTGCTGCAAATGTGAGAAAAGCAAGAGACTATTTACTGTAATGTGCATAAAGTGACGGCTTCATATAATGATCCCTCTGCTGTGTCATTCTACAAACAGTGAGTGTCTTTACACGTGAAAATAGTGGACCTCTAAGATTTGTATTTACATGAATACATTAGCTCTTACAGTGAGATAAACTATACTCCTGGTGATAAGAGGTAGTCCTTGATATGAAGGTCAAGGGTCAAAGCTGCAGTTTCCAGCTGATAGATATGAGCTGCCTTATGAAGAGTGCTTATTATGGGGCTGATTGATGGGATTACCCCCAATTTCACCCCCCTCTCCTTTTCCCACTATAGGCGTGCTTCCACTGAAGGAACTCCAGGGTAATTTTACAGGCCAGTGTCGTTGGTGCGTGTCTCCACTGCAGGAACCTCCCCTGAAGGGCACTTTTATGGGGACGAAAAGAGTCCCTGCCCGGGGGTAGGTACTCAGATCGTCCCCAAAAACTCCTGGATGGGGCTTGAGATTTTACTCAAGCCCCATCTGCTGCTTGGTCAAACTCAGAATGGGACGTGACGCCAAGAGAAAGTCCTGAAATAAGCGCAATTTTAAAACCCAAAAAGCATCTTGACTGCCGAAAAAAGAGAGAATAAGTCAGTGAAAGACGTATGAGAGTAGTAGTATTAAAAAAAATCTGATAAATACGCAATCACGCAAAAAACCTAGCTTTATTAGAAAGAGTCTATACTGACCAGAAAAACAACAACAAAAGCTGCACAACGACTGCATGATGATCGAAACTGTTGCTCGTCGCTGCAAGAGGCCGGTGGGTCCTGGTCTGCAGTGGAGACACGGCCAGCCTACTCCCTCCCTTTACCAGGAACTACTGCAGTGGAACAACACGCCTTATGGTCCAGATTTCATGTTAGGTGGTGTTAGGTGCAAAGAGCAGCCTTTTAGGAGCCCTGTTATCTAATTGAGAGCTGGATGGAAAGCACATTAGCTTCTGCATTTACTCTGGGTGAGAACACGAGAAGAGTTGGAGATGCAGCCGAGGGAAAAGTATGTGAGGGGCATGTCTGTGCACATCATACAGACGAACGGAGGTGTATTTACTTTTGTGTGCATTTTTATCTTTATATTTATCCTTCAATTCCTTACTTGTTATTTTTATCCATTCATAGTTTCTATAGAAATACTGTTTGTATTTCAATGGTAAAATCAACAAATAACAAAAACAATACATTGTAAATTCTCCCAAAGCCATTGCCTTTCTTCTTTTCCTTCTTTGTTTTTTTCCCTCTATCTCCATTTCATCTCCGGTGAACTGCATGCTATTTTTGTCACACTTCTCTCTCCTTCCTTTTCGTCGTTAAGTCCTAAGCTACTTCCGCTGGAACTTCCTGCCACCTTCCCTCCTGACCACCCTCATTCCTTTCCATCCCCACTCTGATCCTTCCTTGATCTTCTTCCTGCTGTTTCACACTTTCACTCCTCCACCCAACCTATTTCCTTTGCTCTTGGCTTTCCTCTGCAACAGTGAAAAATCCCATTGGGCGGTTCCTCTATTGTTTCCTCGCTACTAAGCTACTACTGTTTAGTTAGTTTAATAATATGATAAAATATGCTTGGGTCCAGATGTTGCATTCCTGCAGTAGATGAGTTACAGTCCCTGGAAGGTTTTCTTTCTAGGGTTTGTGTTTAGGATTATGCATATGTAAACAATAGGCCTATAAGCCAGACACACACAAAGCCAGAGAGAAACGGCACATGTGCATTAATTCTGTATGTGTAAGTTGCTGTAAGAGTGCATGTTTGCCAGGAGTCTCAGGAGAGTGGCTTCATTAGAGTGTAATAGAGAAGAGGAGAAAGGAAAGTGACATGCAACATATTTTCTTTCTCACACATGCAGATCTCAGCGTGATTATGGACACAAACACACACATGCAACACTTACAGTCAGGGCTAACCCAACACTGAGGAATGAAGAATCATTGTCAACAAGGCCATCGGGGAGGCACATATGCATTTCAGCAGGGTATTGGTGGCAGCTGAGTGCAGCCATTCGCCCGAATACACGAACACACGCAAAGTACACGCAGCAGAAGAAAAAAAACGGAACCAAAGTCACAAAGGTTGGAGCTCCCATCCTCCAGAAATAACTCGCTATGTTGTTGATAAAATGTAGAGTGACACATTGTGCACTGTGCTGGCTTACCTTTGGCCAGCTGGGCCCACGGGGCAAACACTCAGTCTGCACCTCAGCCGCAGCTCTCTGTCTCTATTTCTGAGTCACACGCTGTCATTCTTCTCCCATTTCCTCCTCCTGAGTTCCTCAGTCTCTCCTTCTTCATCCATCTACCTCTCCCTGCCATTTCTCCTCATGTCAGGGCTATCACAACACGCTCCGCCGTGTCCTTCTCTTAACCTCCTCATGGTCGCATTCTCTATACTATTCTACTGCCTGATATGATATTAACTGCTTTTTTTTTTTTTTTTTAATCTTTCTCTTCTATCATTATAAGGGCTTTTGCTTGTGTTGCTGTAGCTACATACTGTACTGTATGTGCCTGTGATTATTTAAAGAGCACTCTCTCTGTTTGTGCAGGTTGTAATAAAAACATGTTACGCCCCTGTCTGCAGTCCCGTTTGTGCGTGACAGAGCAACATCAACAAAATAGAGAAGAAAGAAGGAAATGAAAAAAGGAAAAAGGAGACTAAGGGCAGTAACTTGGCAGAAAAGGTAAGGAAACACAATGGGATGATAAGGAATGGGGAGGACAGGTGAGGAGAAGACAGAGAGTGCTGACACAGAACTCAGGTGTTACAGGGATGTTGCACCCTTCTGGACCTCAGCTCGTTTTAGGATCAACAGCATCTTTGTCAAGCTGGTCACGCAACAGTCCTGCACTATTTTTTTTTTTTTTTTGCATCTGAGCATGTGCGTGTATGTGTTTTCACATGTGTCACATGCAGTCAGCGAATGTGTCTGCCATCGACCGCACTACTTTCTCAACGTGGCCTAATTGGCTGTTTCAAGGAGCAAATGTCAGGGGAAATTGTAGGCTGGAGTTAATTATCATTGACTGATCAGTGACAGACCTCCAATTACAGCTGGTTCATCAGCGAGTATGCCATCTAACTAAAAAGCTTGGCATCGTTGGCAATATGGAAACAAAATGTACAAAACTGCTTGAGATTGTGGTCCCACCTTTTAGCTGGGACTATTTGACCTGAGAGCCAGCTGCAAAATAGTACCGTCGTACTTTAGTTGTAGCAGCTTGTTGAAATTATCAGTTATGGACAACACTGATGACCAGTTAACATACTGAGAGCTGCCTGCCCTAAACAGTGTATTGTATGCACAGCTGTGGCAGGACACTTGTTGAACCCTATCTACAGACCCTTTTTGGAAGAAAAATACACATTTCTGAAATATGCATCCCAGTATATATAAAAAGGAACAAACAATGGCTGCGGTGTATTCTTTTTCCATTTCTTTCCAGAGATTGTTCTTAATATGATTCCGTTACGCAGGTGTCTCCTGCTCTCTCCAAATCTCTCATTTCATTCACTTGACTAGTTGTGCTGTAATTGACTTTGGCAGCACTATCAAGCCTCTCTGCCTCAGCACTGGCAACACTGCATGTTGGCACATTTCTGCCTATTGGATTGAGTCTACTGGTCCATTGTATTAAAGTAAGATTATTAAATTGCCATTTTTTTTTTTTTTTTTTTTTTTGGGGGGGGGGTACTTGTTTGTTATCCATGAAAACAAAGCAACAAGTGGCACCTGGAAGCTACATCTTTGAATACTGTTGCTGAGATATTCCACTCTTTTCTACTCAGGGTTATTGAGATGGAAACAAAGGTATTACCACAATATTGTGTTCACACCTGTTTGAAATGGCTTAGCTTGGCCCACAGCAGCAAGAGAGGGTATTGTCTGTGCTCTATGCGCCTCCTCTAGTGATAGCTACTGAGTCTTATGTCTCACTGGCTCTTGGAAAATGACAGGAAGAGATTTTCTTCTCTCTCTCTCTCTGGCTCTTTCTCTCTCCTCATCAGTGTCCCCTGACAGTCTAGCTCTCCCTCCCTCTCTCTCTCTTGTTCTCTCTTTGCTTCGTCTACTTCCCTCTGTGGTTTCCAGACTTCCAGGCTGCTGGCTCCATTGCTATGCTTCAAGTGATCTGCAGACCGAGTTTTAAATGTTTAATGCGGCGTTGACAGACCCAGTCCCCAGCCATCTATCCAGGAAGGCCAAGGCAGGCTGGTGCAGGGTGAATGCCTCACCTTTCGGAGGCAGATTACAGATGCACACAGACCCTGATCAAGAGCTCCAAAAGGTGAGGGAATAAATCTCCCCTGACAGGGAGATTGTGTTAGCCTTTACACTCCATATCGCAATGGAGGTGAAGGGGCAAAGTTGGTCTGAGCCAGGCCACCCGAGGGGAATAGTGCATAGCGGCTAGGGAAGGAAAAAATGACAGCGCTGTGGTAGGTAGGGAGAGCGGGAGGAAAAGACAGAAAAAGAGACTGCTGAATGGTAAAACTGAGAGGACAAGACAAAAAGACAGTGAATGATGAAATAACCAGTACACAAAAGTTTCAGAAACTAATTCCACACCAAGGGAAATAATCAAGCAGCAAATACAGCAGATTAAATAGAAATGAGGCTGGGTTTAGAGGAAAGAGGAAGTGACAGGTGACAGACAGGTAACTGGCATCCTTCTCAACGAGAGCCGTGCCATTGAGGTTTAGGGGAGAACAAGAGCGAGAGCAGAAGGGACGAGAGAGACAAATGTAGAAAAGGGAACGAGGGATTGAAAAAGTTGGAAAAGCTTATAAAGTTAAAGATGGGTTGGGATGGTGAGGATATAAAATACATGGTAGGGCTGCCACAAACGATTATTTTGATAGTCGACTAGTCACCGACTATTTTTTTCGATTAGTCGACTAATCGGATCATACGTAAATTGAATGTAAAACATACAGTTTATCGCACCAGCATGCAGCTGCTCTTATATACCATCATTAGCTTTCAGCTTGAAGTGTTTAAGGTATATGCTAACTAAAATTAAAGACAATTAAGATGATAGTTCATTAAACTTTTAATGAAATATGCAGCTTTAACTGTAGCATAAAGTGCAAACAGCTCAGTAAAATAAAGATAAGGCACTGGCCTAAACAACACCAAAATAAATACTTAAAGGTTTTATAGGTTTTTCTTTCCTTCATTTGTCTCTGGCATTTAACAGCTACATTTAAATAAAATAAGGTAGACACCTGAAACTAAGGAATTATTCACAATAATAAAGTTTTGGTAGGCCTATAGGCCTATTCAAATATAACTTGTGCTCAGTGTAAATAATAGGCTAGTCGTTCTGTTAAAAAAAAAATTGAATAGTTTATAAGACAATCGTCTTGTCTGAAAAAATGTAAATGTGCCTTTTTACTGTCACAGAAGGAGAAACATGGAAAGACTCAACAGAAAGTTCTGTGTGAAACTGTCAAATGAAAACAAGTGAAACTGAGGTGCAGCTCAAACTCTGCAAGGTGTGGACTGTGATGAGAAGCTACCGGAAAATATTGACGTAGATTTATACCGGTAGAGAAGACTTGCTCGTTAAGATGAGCGCTCATTACGTGACCAGGACGCTGTGACCGGACGCGGTAACGTTCTAGTTCTCCAACACCGAGTCTCAAAGTCCGCGATTTTGTTTTTAAATGACGAACGGCTGTTTTTCAGTCCGTGATTTAAAACGATGGAGCGGCGGTACCGCTCCTAGTAGCGCTTCTCATTTAAAACGACAGGAGAGAGAGAGAGAGAGAGAGAGAGAGAGAGAGAGAGGCAGAGGGAGAGGGAGAGAGAGGCAGAGGGAGAGGGAGAGAGGGAGAGGAGCGGTGGCGGCGGTGGCGGCGGCGGCGGGGGAGGGAGGGCGGCTACACCGGTGCCGCTTGATGAGGGACAAGACAGGTAGAGAGAGAAAAGAGAGAGAACACCTATGTGTACTCGCCTTGAATGAGTGAGTGCACGTGTGTGTGATGCGCGGCTGTGGCGGCGGGTGCGTGTGTGGAAGGTGCCGCAGCAGTTTTGAGAGAAAAACAAAGTAAAAAAAACAAAACAACGACGCATCGACTATTAAATTAGTTGTCGACGATTTTAATAGTCGACGTAGTCGTGACTAGTCGACTAATCGTGGCAGCCCTAATACATGGTAAGACAAGAAAGACGGTGAATAAACGGGAAATTAAGGACAAGGGTGGGAAACAATAGAAGGATAAGAGGATGAAACAAATAGAGGCAGGGAGGAACAGCAAGCAGAGGATAAAACCTATGAGATGAAGTGTTAGGATGGAGAGATGAAAAGAGGAAACAGATACACCCAAGAGGGAAGATGAGAAGGGGAAAAAAGACAGAAAGTGAAGTGAAAGAGACAGAAAAGCACATTTTTTAAAACATCTCTGCTGACATTTACAATTAGGCCAGAACGAGTAGAGCCTCCACCATGGGCATATCCCACTGACAATGACATTTCTACCCCAAAGTGGTAGGACAGAAGAGGGAAAAAAAATAGCAAATGAGATTTCACCCCCTACCATCACTAAAATATTCAAGAAGCAGTCCAGACACACAGTTTAAAGGGAATTCCTGTAATGTATGATGACACAGCTTGTTGAAACTCAGCTGATCACTCACAAAGGAAAAGAGCATGGAAATAACTCCCCCCCTACCCTTTGAAACATGCTTACTGTAGCTCTTTTGTAATTGTTAACAAATGTAGGACATGAGAATCAAGATCACTTCATTTCCCGAGTTGAATAAATGTATACTTGGTGGCACTCTTTGGAACAAGTGGAGCAAGTGGAACAGTTTCCGACAACCGCACAGGCAGGGAGGGCCACGTTGCAGACACACAGACTGGCTGATGGATTTAAGCAGCTTTAATGGAGGAAATAAGGCTTTCAGACAAGACGGGTGGGCAAGAAAACAGACAGGTTTGCAGGCAGGTATAGGCAGTAAAGCAGCTACAGACAACCGGTGACTAAACTCAGGTTCCAGGCACGTATGGGGAAACACCAAAGTCCTTCTAGGCAAGTCAGGCCACTCGGCGGCCATATTGGCGACGCTTCGAAAAGCCCAAGAAGACCAGACCCCTATCTAATTGAATGGAGGGGTGGTCAAATCCACCCTTTAACGTGATAGCAGGACGGAAAAAACATACAGACGTGCTAGCCAGTGAAATAAGATACAAATAAAAACCAAAAAAACATAGACTTTACCGCAGAATGACGTTTAAATCGCTATTTTTCCACAGGGAGTACTCAACTGCGCATGCGCGCGGATTTACGACACAGCCGTTACTGTACGGCTGTAACGGCTAAATCCGTGATCTAGCAGCAGCCCGAGCATACCTACACCGGTCTGCCCCTGGTCTGCCCTGCTCTACCTGGAGACATATCGGCTTGAGTCTGGAGATTTTTGCTAAAAAATAAACGCTAGACTTACATGAAATCCGTCTTAATAATCACCTATGGGCTCCTAGTTCTGTGTGTGGTCACTGTGTCTGCTCCCCCCTCCCACGATCCCCACAAACGTTAGCTGTCTCGGATGCTATCGAATGCTAGCATGGATGTATTAGTGCTAGCATGTCGTCTCAGCAGCAGCAGCAGTCAGTTAAAAAATAAATAAATACAGTCCGAGTGAACCGCTGGAGCCACGGACTGATTACCGACCATCACTAACAACTAAAGCCTCGACCGGTAACAAGTATGAGGGGCGTTCGTTGTGCTGAGCTAGCTCGATGCTAACTTCGACTAGCGGTAGCGTTAGCATCCGCCGCTAGCTTCGGTTAGCATCCGCCGCTAACAGCCGCTTCTCAGCTCACAACAAGCCTCTCGTACTCGGTACAATAAAACGAGAGGCTCTCGTTAATGGTGACGGTGTCTATCGGTCCACGGCTCCAGTGCTTCACCCGGACTGTGTGTGTGTTGTTTTGTTTTTTTGGAGTGGACTGCTGCTGCTGCTGCTGCTATCATGGACAGGAGGCTAACGCCCCCAGGGGAAGGGGCCCAATGTGAATGTTTAGGTTAAAAAATGAAACGAACAAAACTATACATTCAAAAGTTAAATGAAAGAAAAGGTGGACTGATCGGTTCATTGTAAAACACTTATTGATGTGAATGTGGTGAATTCTGTATACGTAGCGAGGTAGCTCTTTCGTTCAGCAGCACAGACCTGAAGCTTCACTTTTCATTAAGACCAACCAATGTGGCTGCCAAATTAACAAGCCGGCAGTAAACCTCTAAAACTCCGCGGGTAAATGTAACAGCTTTCCTCCAGGATGAGGAGCCGCTCCCGGTCGCCGGTGGCTTTTCCGAAAACCTTAGAGTAAATGTTCAACCTGACCAGTGACCACATACAGTACACACGGTGCTAAAGCCGTGTTGTTGTTGCCACCAGGTAGGTTTGTCTGTCGTAAATCTACTTGTGCGCATGCGCTGGTGCAACAACATGATTGGCCTAGTTCAGCTCTGGCAAAGCAGGTGATTGGCTGCTGGTGAAAAGGGGCGGGACATGCGCCATCTTTGGCGTCGCAGCTTTCCCCATTCAAAACGGGCAGAGTGGTCTGTCTCCTCATATTAGAACGTCTCTG
>NW_028220498.1:0-40278 GCF_045865225.1 Trachurus japonicus | reverse complement strand
AATATGAGTAGGTAATAAGTACTGAATCATTACCTACTCATTAGTTACTATTTTTGTGTAAGGTACACAAACATTACAGTAGTTACTGATGAACCAATGAGGAACCAAAATAATCATTTGCCTCCATGTGCACCAAAATAACTTTTGCCTTCACAGGCACCAAAATAAGATTTTTTTTATGTCCACACACAAGAAAATAACATAGAATGTAAAAAAAAAAAAAAAAAAAAGAGAGAAAGAAAAGAAAAGAAAAACCTTTGTAGCTTTCTTGTTTTAATAATAGCCTAATAAAAAGTGTGTGTAGCGTCCCCAGCTAAATGATGGTCACAAATGAAACTGATGGTTCACATTCCTTTATTCCGTGGACCGTATTCAGTTGCGGACACACCGTAAGAGCTCTGAGAAGAAGAAAATAAAATTCCTTTGAAAAATGAATGAAATTAAACTGCTTTTATCACATAAACAATCATGTAAGATGACTCCCTTTTTATCTATTTTAATCAAAAAAATTGTTTTTAATCCAATAAACTGTTTTTAACCTTACCAGACCTCACATCAAACAGACAAAATACGTCCTGTTGCATTAATAAAACAACCAACGAGTTAGCTTAGCTCTCACTTCAAGTGAGATGGAGCTAAGCTAAGCTAACTAAGCCTAGCTGCAGCTCGGCCAATGCTAATAGCTACCGCTAACCACAACACGTTCAAGGGGGCAGTTGTCGGTCTGAGAAGTGAAGCTCACTTCCGCGTTCAAAAAACTGCAATCCCCTCGGATTCCTCTGGGGGCTGGTGTCAGAAGGGAGCATTCCCCATAGACCCCCATGTTAAAATCGCCGACTTTACATCCTCAGTAAACATGTTAAAAGCCTGGTGTCAGAACGTTTTTTCGTCTCAATCGATAGTTTCTACCCCCGCACACACTCTGAGGGGGGTGAATTTTTTTTTAACTCTACCGTTTTACTGTTATTAGGTTAAAACCCTGGCCAATTAGGGCGCGGAAACGTTGAGTGACAGGTCCGAGCAGCTCCGTGGACAGCTGCTTCGAGGCCAGTGGGCGGGTTCTCGGCCGGCCAATCCAACATGGCGCTGTTCAGGCCGCCATATTTGAGTCACAAAAACGACTCCCCAAAACCAATGGGTGACGTCACGGACGCTACGTCCATTCTTTTTACAGAACACGTTCCATACATGAGACTATCAACGGCGACCAAACTGGAGCCGGACATAAAAATAGCATGAAAAGTTACAAAAACAAACCTTATGCCCCTTATTAGCCAGGTGCTAGGGCGTTTCATGTAAGTTAGGCACACTTTTAGCATTGAAGACACTCTTGGCCTTGCAGACACACTTTTCCTACTGCCGGTAAAATCCGAAGCACCGGAAGTTTATGAGGTCTCTGCGAAACGCTTTCAAAATGAAAGCACTGAATATAACGTCTGCTTAATATGTAAGAAATAAAGCCCTGACCTTGACTAATGTTCAGAAACTAAATAAATAAGCATAAAAACAACAAATGAAGTAATTTTCTTATCATATTAAAGGTCATTCACAAAGTGTCATTTGTCTTTTATTTTGGAAACGAGATCATCATTTCCTGTGCACCTTTACTGTGATGAGCAGTGAATTCACTTGGCACAAGAGAAGCACTGGACCATGCAGGGAAAAGCAAAAGAAAGAAAATCCCATTTCGACGATATCTCGAGGACGAGGGTGTGACCGTACAGTGATAAGTACCTATATTTTAATGGTATCTGTCTTTTTTGATGTGTAAGATGACTCCTCAAATTTTACTATGCTAACTTTCTCCAAAGTGAATGTAAAACCTAGCGTAGCATTGATGCTATGGTCTGTTAACAGAATGTAGCATCGATGCTACACTTGCACACGTTGTACAAAACATTAAATAACTTATGAACCATTTATAATAAAGACCTGTTAACTGCATCTGAATCGCGGGATTCTTTGCTTTCCGAGGGTCCTTGAATGGTGCCTTAAGCATGCTCAAGTGTTGCATTGATGCTAGCTCGGTTTAGCTCTGTTCCCTTACCCAGGGTTGGGAGGGTTACTTTAAAAATGTAGTCTGATACAGTTACAAATTACCTGTTAAAAAATGTAGTCAGTAACGTAATCCAAGTACCACAATATTAAAGTAATGTAACTTGATTACTTTACGTTACTTTTGGATTACCTCAATACAAATGCAAATAAAGACAAGAAAGAAGAAATGTCCATAAGATGACTTAATTCTGTGTACAACAGAACACATAAGTATTCGAAAACTGTAAAACAGTTTACAAAGCAATCAAAAATCTGCTTCTTTAAAATGCAAACTGGAAAATGCTCTGTTTTAGTTTAAAACATTGCTTAAGAGGATCCTCACTAACCAATCCAGTGTCCACCAACTGAATTTTCATTATACAAAAAGAAAACAGAACAAATGAAAGAAAATGAAAAAATTCAGGCAGTAGGCTTACAGATTCCCAATTAAAATATGTGCCTACAGAAGAGTATACTTTACAGAGCAGGAAAAAAAAATCTGCTCCTTTTACAAGAAACAGAACAAGATATTTTAAACTTTACTACATGGATTAAGAGCACTTAAAGTATTTTTTTAATAAACCAGGTGTCTAAACAGAAAATGCTCTGTGTTAGTATGTGGATTAAGAGCTTTTTTTTTTTTTTAACAAATCAGGGGCCGTATTCACAAAGCATTTTATCTTACCGCTAGGAGTGCTCCTAACTCGCACTAAAAGTTTTTACGTAGGAGTTTTTTCTTAAAAGCTATTCACAAAGCCGCTGAGACCTACTCTTACTAAGGATAAATCACTAAGAGCAAAGTAAGAGTGACGCCCTGGTGACGCCCCGTTGCTATGGATTACGTCAATTCTCGTGCACGAATTCGAGGCGCTCAACACGGTGATTGGTTGTTGAGTGCCGGCGGCGCCCCCCCTCCCCCTCCCTCCCTCCTCCTCCTCCTCCTCGCCGCCGGCCGCTCCGCTCCACTTTTTTTTTTTTTTTTGCCGTCAGGTCCGACGGGGCTTTTCAGACAGCTTCGAGTCCAAACCACTGTCTCTGCTGCCGAGTTGGGCTCTGAACTTTCTGTCTTTCTCTCTGCCATCTGCATCTTTCTGCTACAGTTTTTGTCGCGTCTCACTTTCTGCAGTGTGACGCTGTGCAAATGCAATGAGGGTCAGTGCGCCCACTCGCAAAGCAGCCGCTGGTTTTTTTTTCTTCCCACATTTTAATATTAATTTTCACATTCGTTGACAGCCCTCATATTATATATGGTGATCATAATAATGATGAGAAAAGAAAATGCATTACCCACATTTGTGGCCTATAGCAGGATTTGAACCCACACTGACAACAAGTTTAGTTTATTGGAGGAGCTGCCCTATCACGTGAGCTATTACTACTAACAGATGTATGTGTCTAGCTCACCCACCAACCTTTTAAAAATATTTTTGGCTCACATCAGCACGACTGCATCGCAGTGGTCGCATTTACCTCGGTCCGACCGTTGTGATGCCTATATTGGACAGTCGGTCACCGTCACTACTCCCGTTTTATAGCGAAAATGTTGGTGATGACAAAAAAAAAAAAAAAAACACCGACAAAAAGGCACGTTGGGCATCAAAGGGCAAAGGGGCAGGTGCTCCAGCTCCCCCCTCTGCAGCAATTCGTAGTCCTCCATACATTTGCCTGGCTGCAGCCATTTCCGATTCTTTGTGAATAGGTCTTACTGAGTTAGGAGTCCTCACGAGGACTTTTAAGCTCTCCCAGACTTAGGAGCTACTTTTAGGCATAAAATACTTTGTGAATTACTCTTATTTTAAAAAACTAGGAGTCCTAAATTTAAGACTGACACGCCCACTTTTTTTTAGGAGTTGCTCCTAAATTCGGCCCTTAGGAGCTACTTTTAACCTTAAGATTCTTTGTGAATACGGCCCCAGGTGTCCACCTACTGATTTTTTCAAAATAAATATCAAATTCAGGAAGAGAATTCTAAAATAAGGTACAGTCCTACATTTAAGATCATAGACCATAGTTTACAAGGCAAAAGGAACATTTGCTGCCTTCACAATAGCAGTTAGGTGAGTAGGCACCATTTGGAAAACCCACAGACCAGATACAGTTCAGTCAAAATCTAGCTTTGGGCAGAAGCTTCTGTTGTAACGAAGGAGGAGGACTTGCTCCATGTGATCATCTGACATTCGGCTACGAGAGGAAGTCAGTACATTTCCTCCATAACTGAACAGACGTTCAACTGGAGCACTAGAAGGCAGTGTAGTATTGTACTTCATGAAGACCTTCTTAATCAAGGGAAATGCATGTAGGGAATCCATGGTTTTCACAGTGTCATCGAGGAACCGCCGGACTTCTTCCTCCGCTGTGCTTTTCTCAGCCCTGTTTGTGTTCCCAAACACAAAAAACTCCTCATCTGATCCATCATTTTCAGCGCTGATGTTCACTTCAGCTGCAGGAGGTGCTCTGGTTTCGAAAAATGTTGCCTCCTGAATCACTGTTTTGCACATCTCCTCTTTCTTTTCTGTAGGAAGCCAACACAAGCAAAATTTGGGCATGGTGGTTGTTGCCAGTTTTGCTTCGTGGCTGCTCATGATGGCACTGAAGCGTTTGTCAAGTGCCTCAGTAACCGCAGTAATGATGTTTGCTGTGTAGGTTACATGTGGCAATTTGTCAGAGAGTCTAGTTTTGAGGCTTAAGATTGTTGGAATGAGGAATCCAAGGTAACAATTTTTCTCTCCCTGTAGAAGATCAATGGATTGAGCAAGTGGCTGTAACACAGCTACATATTCCCTAAGAAAAGTCATCTCATGAGGGTGCAGCCTGGTCACTCCGAGCCTTCCGCAGATGTCGTTCAGCTGCTCTTGTGTGAGTCCGGTCAGTTTGGAAATAGCCATATATTCAGAGCTCCATCTTGTTACACATGGAACACAAACCCTCATGTTGGCAATATCTTGCACTGCTTCTGCAGCTGCTGATGACCTGTGCGCTTTGTTCCATATGGCAGCACACTTTCCCATTGCACTTCGGTACACTCGATGCGATGGCCCTTTTGATGCTGCTTTAGTCACCTCATTGGTGGCTACAAGGTTGAGCGTGTGTGCTGCACATCTTTGATGCGGGGGAAGGAAAATATGAAGCTCCTCATCTCCCTCCGTCTCCAGAACTGCATCCATATCCGTGAACCTTATTCCATCATCAAACTCGTCTGGTGCTGCCTCCTCATTGGTTTCAAATTCACGGAAAGCTTTCACAAAGTTACTCCCATTATCTGTAACTGTGGCTCTTACTTTGTGTTGTACTTTGTACTCTGCATGTATTTCATTGATTTTTGCAGCAAGGACATCGTAGGTATGCCGTCCCTTCACTTGTGCACAGGCCAGTGCTGCAGATTTCCTTTTCATCGTTTCCTCATCAATCCAGTGGCATGTCATACCGAAGAAACTTCGGTTGTGTGCAGTCCATAAGTCTGCTGTTGTGCACACATTTGTTGCTTTCTGAAGTGTTGCAGTCAAGCTTTCTTTCATGACAGAAAATTCCCTCTCAATGTGCTGAACTAGTGTCTTTCTGCACATGGCTGTTTTGCCCCCACTGATTCCCTGTATGAGCTTTCTGAATGAAGGCTGCTCGACCAAGGAGAAAGACTGGACATCGTCGATGACAAATTCAAATATCAGTCTATTGACTGCAGTCTGGGATATGCTGTTGTTTCCCAGTTGAAGTTTAGCTTGTTTTAGGGGAGGTCTCACTTGTCCATGTTCAGATTCAACAGGCTGCTCAGTCAGCTCAGACTGACTTGTGTCTTCTTTGGTCAGGAGTAAATAACTTTGATGCTTCCTCTGAGGAACACATAAAGCAAATAAAAAATGTAATTAATTGTAGGGTATGTTAGATTTATTCAGTTTTATTGAAACTATTCAGCTGTATTCAAGAATTACATCACATATTACAATAATAATAATGGTAACAATTATTATTAGTGTTATTGTAACTACTATTTATAGTAATAGCAGTTGTAAAACACCCCCACCTATAGGATGTGTGTCACTTAGTATATGTTCCCCAAAATTACCCATACAATTTCCAAATATAATCATGCTATTTTAATACCTTGATGTGAGCTAAAGTGTTAGTGACCCATTTCAGTCACTGCAGGTGTTTAAGGCAATTTATCTATTTTGTAACGTACAAGCCCCACAAGGTGGCAGCAGCTACATTTCAAGTGCCTATGGGGCCCTCGCAAGTCACGAGTTTTCCACAACAAGTCCGTGTAAATGTTTCACAATAAAAGCCGACTGAGCTATTTATGCTAGTGGACTTTTAATTTGAGACGGACACAGGAAATGTTGAGTTTGTATTAACAATGTAATGTCTTCATTTTAACAGGGTAAACGGGAGCGAACCCAAACGACCCTTCGTACTACAGCATGTTAAATTATATCAGAAATTATATCAAAAATAAAAAAAACTCCTGTGATCATTAAGCTAATGATGTTACGGTATTCACACTTGAACGTCATGCTCAAACTTCAAAACTAAACACGTACCATCCCGGTCACCAGCAGCACCACCCACAGACCCAAAATAGTAGTAGTAACTAGTAACGTTAGTAGTAGTAGTAGTAGCTGCAGCAGCAGCAGCAGTAACAATGACAATGACAGCCCGATCTGGCTAGCAGGCTAACTAATGTTAACTTTAGCGTCTGTGTAGCTAACTTAGCTAACGTTCGCAGTTTCGCTTACCATTAAATGTTTCTTCAAATTAGATGTGGAGTCCTTGGACGATGACAGTGTGTGCACAGCTGGAGGCATAGCTTGCACTGTACAGTGATGTTGTTCCCCCTTTCTTCTTTAGAGGCAAAGTAATGGCGAAATTTCCACGCAGTGAAAGCATTTTTTTCTCTAGCGCTCGAGGCCATAATGAGCCGTAAGGCTTCACCTGAGAGCAGAGCGTCGTTGTGACTGACTTGTCGTGAACTGTAGTAGCCTAATGTGTGTGCGTGTGCACCACACGGCATTGCAGCATTGGCAAGTGTTTCATTCATCAATCATCGTCATATATTTTAATTGTAATCCAACTAATAATCCCATTTTTTTCCAAATGTATCTGTAATCTGATTACGTCTTTTTTTTTTGTAACTGTAACGGAATACAGTTACTGTTTTTTTGTATCCTAATTACGTAATGCCGTTACATGTAGTCCGTTACTCCCCAATCCTGCCCTTACCATGTGGTTACATGAGGCATATATCGTCCCTTGTTGTCATAGAGGCACCATTCGAAAAATCCCGCAATTCAGATGCTGTTCACAACTCTCTATCGTCTCTATCATATATGGTTCATAAGTTATTTACTATTTTGTCAAAAATGTGCAACCTTAGCATCAATGCTATGCTCGGTTTAGCTTCTCTTCCAGTGTCACGTGTTGTCGTAGAGGCACCATTCAAGGGCCCTCGGAAAGTGGAGAACCCCCCGATTCAGATGCTGTTCACAGCTCGTCTCTATCATAAATGGTTCATAAGTTATTTAATGTTTTGTAAAACATGTGCAAGTGTAGCATCGATGTAATGTTCGGTAAACCAAACTACGGTTGGTTTTAGAGGGCTAAATTCACTTTGGACAAAGTAATCTTACAGTAAATTTGAGGAGCAATCTTACCGAATTTGTATATACAGTATTTAGAGATACCATTTAAAATGTACACTGTACGGTCACATCCTCATCCTAAGGTACACAAAAAGGGTAAATAATGATTAAGTAATGATTCAGTACTCATTACCTACTCATTTTGATGTCTCACTTTACTATAAGGTACACAGAAAGGGTAACTAATGATTCAGTACTCATTACCTACTCATTTTGATGTCTCACTTTACTATAAGGTACACAAAAAGGGTAAATAATGATTAAGTAATGATTCTGTACTCATTACCTACTCATTTTGATGTCTCACTTTACTATAAGGTACACAAAAAGGGTAACTAATGATTCAGTACTCATTACCTACTCATTTTGATGTCTCACTTTACCATAAGGTACACAAAAAGGGTAACTAATGATTAAGTAATGATTCAGTGCTCATTACCTACTCATTTTGATGGCTCACTTTACCATAAGGTACACAAAAAGGGTAATGATTAAGTAATGATTCAGTACTCATCACCTACTCATTTTGATGTCTCACTTTACCATAAGGTACACAAAAAGGGTAACTAATGATTAAGTAATAGTTAGTTCCTCAGTAATTTCATTAGGAGTTACTGAAGAACTCGCCATTAACTAATATTGAGTTCCTCATTCATTCCAAATTTGTTTCATAGTAAATAACTACTCTAAATTTTGTGCACCTCAAACAACTTTACTGTGAACCACGGTGTGATCAGTATACAGTACTTTACACACAGCCCCATGATACATTCATTTAGCCTACCAAACATGTGACAAACTATCATATTTATTTCGAAGGCAACATGGATGGTCATATTAATGTGTATGTGGTCTGAAATTAATGAATAAAATCTTCTCAAGAATCCTGCTGTATGTGATTTTTTTAAGGAACTACTAATGTAAAGATGAAGATGAAGAAATGAAAAACCACTCACTATGTGACACTTTACGTCATAAAGGTTAACTACTGGACAGGTTATTGAGTAATGATTCTGTACTGATGAAGTAACTAGTTCACTAATCATCAACTTGTGATTAACTTTCTATGAAATTTGATCATGAGTTAATGAAGAACTGATCATTAATAGTTCCTCATTAGTTCCTCAGTAACTACTCCTCTGAAATTTGATCAGGGGTTCCTGAAGAACTGACCATTAACTAATAGTTAATTAATCAGTAGTTCCTCAGTAACTACTTTAATTTTGTGTACCTTAGTTCCTCAGTAACTACTGTAATTTTGTGTAGCTCAATTCCTCACTAACTACTCATTAGTATCTCATTAGTTCTTCATTAGTTCCTCATTAAAGCAGAAGTAAGTGATATATTTGTGTTGATATAAGTCTTAAATAGTTATATCTTCCGACAGCAATCACTTACATAGAGTGTTTGGACCGAAACACGGGTCTGTCAGTCACTCTGCTCTGCTCTGAGCCGAGGAGAAAACATTTATCGTGTCCTACAGTTTTTATCCAATGAGGAGAGAGAACGGCATGCAGGGCTGTGTGTGCAGCCAAGGGATGCCATGAATGTGGTGACGTAGGGACGAGGACTGTTATGGTGCGTTCAAGGAAACTCGTAACTCGTGTTTTTCCGACCTATGAAGTCATACCAGTTCAATCTGGTACGAGTTCACGGGTCGGAAGTTACGAGTGGGCGTTATAGTGCACTTTCACAGGTAAAACAGGTCGGAAAAACACGAGTGGGTTGCCTGAAACTCTACAAAGTCGTAAGTTGTGACTTGAAGCTGTAATTTACGGTTTCAAAAGCCTACCTGGAACGCAGCATTAGCCAAAACGACCGGATCGCTTACTTCTGCTTTAACTACTCTAATTTTGTGTACCTTATTGTAAAGTGTTACCAGATATAGATGTATTTTGGAGATTTTGGCCCAATCCCATTTCTCTTTTTTACCCCTTTTTTGCCCCTTGCCTCTTGAAACGGAGCTAAGGGGTAGGGGTTGAAAGTCAACCCCTACGAATTGGGACACCCCTTCAACAATCACATACGTCGTCAGCAGTCTCCGCTGGCTTTTACGTAAGCAGACACAAGAAGCTTTTGCCAGAACTCCTGTATTCAAAACTGCATACTGCTAGTACTGATTTGGCCAAAATTCAGTATGTAGTTTACAGTATGCAAACAAAAGCAAAATCTGTATGCGGAAAAATTCCGGGATGTCGTACTGATTCCGAGAATATCTCCAGTATGCATCTGACTGCAATGCGCCCATGACCTACCCTAACCAAAGACAGTTGTGAAGTGTTTCCGTGTAGTCTACCATATAACTTCATAAAATAAAATAAAATAAAATTTAATGCAGACTGATCGGTTCATTGTAAAACATTTATTTATATTCAGAAGAACATTGGTCACAGCAGGACGGCCCTCGTGGTCCTCTCCGCCGCTGCGCTGCTTCCCAGTGTCAGCGTCTTTGAAAAGAACATATGCACAAGCAACCGGCTACCGGGCCTGCCTATCAATCAGTCTGTGGTAGGGGTGGAATGGTTCACAAAATCCACATTTCGGTTCGGTTCACAGTTTTGTGGTCACGGTTTTCGGTTCAGTTCGGTATACGTTGATCGTTGGAAAAATCAAATATGTCTTGTATGTAAGGAGTGGATAGTGAATAAAGATTGAATAATAAATGTTTATGGATTATTTGCAGATTCTTACGATCGGGTGGGAGCACACTGTCAGTGAAGATAAAACAGAGGGCGCAGATGCCAATGCATGTACAAGGTTTATTTACAGTTTAAAATGACAATAAGACCCAATTGATAAAAACCCTCTAAAACAGCTGTAGTCCAGTTAAAAGGGTTTAAAAGCCAACAGGGGTAAAATCCATAAAACGAGCAGTCTCTGTTTAAAAAGGATTCAGCCAGACCGGGATGGCGAGTGGGATTGGAGGCGAGTGGGATTGGAGGGGAGACTCGTGCGCAGCGCCTCGTCCTTCTTTGGAGGGCCACCTGTAACACACGAGATCACTGCCAGTATACACGTTCAAAATGAGCAAAGCTCTCTTAGCGATCTCCACACCAGAACGTTACTAATATCCCAAAAGGGTACTCACACACGAGGCAGAGCGTTAAAGCCCTGCCGCTGCGAGTGTTACACGTCGTAACGTCTGGATTTCCTCTCGTCTCTCTCCTCGTCCGACTCGAGTGTCCGGTCTCCCCGTGGCAACTTCTCCAGCCAAGCTCTCCTCGTGTTCTGGTGCTCCACGGTCTTTTGTTTCCGGTCTTTTTCCGGTCCGGGCCCTCCTCCTCCGCCGATGATTGGTCTGTAGGAGAACAGGAGAGCCTCGCAGGTGCAGTGCATTTCATCAAGATGGTGGGTTCACAGGCAGTGGGAAAACACAGTTATATAACTAAAACACACAAAAGAATAAAAACATGCATAAAATCTCTACTAAAATATACACAACAAAACAATCAATAAAACCAGTCCCAACTGTCCTGTGACATTCTCCCACACTTTAATGTTGCCAGTCCCTGCAACATCACGAGTCTCTGTATCTCACCGGGGGTTGTCCCAGGTTCTCCCTTGTGGAGCGCCGCGGAGCAATTTCAGGTTCTTCCCCTGCAGGAGGAATTCCTGCAGGCCTCGGAGGAAATCCATAGATCAACGGCAGTTGAACTTCCGGAGTCTCTGCAGCTGCCTCGGCAGCTGGTGGAACAGTCTCTGTTGGGGGAGCCGTACACACCTTGAGTGCGTTACGATGAACAGTCTGTACGCGGCCTCCCCTCTCTGGTTGAACACGGTACACAAGTTCGGTGTCTCCAACCTGTTCAAGAACAACATAAGTCTCTGGGTTCCACCAATTACACAATTTCCCTTGTCCCTGTCTGTTCCTGTTCCTCAACCACACCCTCTCTCCAGGTAACAAAGGTAAAGCTCTGGCCTTATTGTCATAGCGCTGCTTATTCTGAGAAGCTGCATTGTCCATCTTTTGCTTAGCAAGACTGTATGCTACAGATAGCCTCTGCTGATGATGTCTAACCCACCCATCTAAGTCATGCTTCCTCTGCTGGGGCCCAACTCCCAACCCAATGTCCACTGGGAGGCGCAAGTGTCGACCAAACATGAGAAATGAAGTGGCATAACCTGTGGCGCTGTGGGGTATGTTGTTATAAGCATGTACCAGTTCGGGTAAATACTCAGGCCAATGGTTTTGCTTATCAATTTCGAGGGAGCGGAGCATGTTCAAAAGAGTCTGGTTAAAGCGTTCTGCACTGCCATTACCAGCAGGGTGGTACGGGGTAGTACGACTCTTGGCTATACCATAGGTATCACACAACTGTCTCATTAGCCCAGACTCAAAATTTGGTCCCTGATCTGAATGGAATCGAGCAGGGCAGCCAAAGGGCTGGATTATTTGGGTCCATAAGGCTTTAACTGTGGTGTCAGCAGTTTGGTCTCGTGTAGGGACAGCCCAAGCATAGCGGGTGAATAAATCAGTAGCTACCAGGATGTTTGGGTGAGTGTCTGTGTGGCGGCCTAGTGAGAGGAAATCTAAGCCTACCACTTCAAGGGGGTATGATACCTCAATTGGTTTTAATGGGGCTCGAGGCTCAACTCTCTCCCTCCGCAGGCTGCAGGCGACACATCCCTGTTGGAGTTGACGTACCTCTGCCTCCATATTTGGCCAATAGAAGCGCTGGCGAATGCGTGAAAGAGTCCTCTCCACTCCAGCATGGGCGGTGGCTTCATGTACACTCCCCCACACCTCTTTGCTCTTGGCACTCGGACATACAATCTGGTGCCTCACTTCATGAGTCTGTGAATCAAACACTTTTCGACACAGAATGTTGTTTTGGACATGAAGCCTCTTCCACTGCTGCAACAGTCTCTGGCTCCTGAGAGGCAGGGCCTGACGTTCAGTTTTTTCAGGTAACACGCGTGTTTCCACGTACCTTTTAACAGTCTGTATGTCTGGGTCACTGGACTGTGCCTCTTCCCACTCACTGCCAGCCCACTCCTCACTGCCTCCTTCTGGGGTGAATTCAATGGTTGCCATCACTGGAGTGTTGTCTGGCCCGACTGATGTGTCGGCTACACCTGTGGGTAGAGGGTTAACAGGATATCTGGACAGTACATCAGCATTCACATTGCTCTTACCAGAGCGATATTTGATGTCAAAGTCAAAGGAAGAGAGTTGTGCAACCCAACGTTGCTCCACTGCACCTAGACGAGCTGTCTGTAGGTGGGCAAGAGGGTTATTGTCAGTGTACACAGTAAACTTCGTCCCGGTCAGGTAATCTTTGAATTTTTCAGCCACAGCCCACTTGAGGGCCAAAAGTTCCAGTTTAAATGAGCTGTAATTAGCATCATTTTGTTCGGTTGGGTGTAAGCTACGACTTGCATAGGCTATTACACGTTCTCGTCCCTCTTGGACTTGGGCCAGAACTGCTCCCAGTCCATGGTTGCTCGCATCTGTGTAAACAACGAATGGAAGAGAGTAATCAGCATAGGCCAGGACAGGGGTTTGTGTCAGGGCTGTTTTGAGTTCAACAAAAGATGTCTGACAATCTGGGGACCAATTTATCTTCTGGGCTTCAGACTTTTTGTTAGCTGGGATTCCAGTCAGTATCTGATTCAGTGGGCGTGCAACTTTAGCAAAACCTGGCACAAATCGTCTATAATATCCAGCTAATCCAAGAAAGGCTCGTACCTGTTTTATGGTGTTGGGGACAGGCCAGTCACGAACAGCAGAGATTTTGTCTGGATCAGGTTTCACGCCTGTTGAGTCTACAACATGGCCCAGAAACTTCACTTCATGCTGTAGCAATTTGCATTTGTCCAGTCGCAGCTTCAGTCCATGCTGTCCCAGTCTCTCTAACACCTTGTCCAAGTGTTGTAGGTGAGAAGTGAAGTCAGGAGAGTACAGGATAATGTCATCTAAATACACAAGCACATAGTCAGATAAATGGCCACTTAGGCATCGCTGCATCAGCCGTTGGAACGTAGCTGGTGCATTGCAAAGGCCAAACGGCATCCGTTCAAACTCGAACAGGCCCAGCGGTGTGGTGAAGGCCGTCTTCTCTCGGTCCAGGGCATCCATCTCAACCTGCCAGTAGCCACTGGCCAGGTCAAGAGTGGAAAACCACTCTGCTTGAGTCAGGTTGGTGAGAGTCTCTTCGATCCTGGGTAAGGGAAAGGCATCTTTATGAGTCACAGCATTCAATTTTCTATAATCAACACAAAATCTCCAGCTGCCATTTTTCTTCCTCACCAGTACAATAGGTGCCGCCCATGGGCTACAGCTCTCTCTGATGACTCCTGATTCAAGCATACCTGAAAGGAGTGTCTTCATCTCCTTGTACATGGCTGGGGTAGGGGGCGATACCGCTCCCGGACAGGTGGTGCATCACCGGTGTGTATTTGGTGCTGTACTAGGTTGGTACATCCAAAGTCTTCATCATGTTGTGCAAAAACATGCTTCCACTTTAGTAGAAGAGCACGTAGCTCCTCCTGTTGTTGTTTGGATAAATCTGGTCTGTTCGCCAGACTGCTCACCTCTTTTGGTAGTTCCTGCTCTGGTTCATCAGGCGTTGTGCTCATCAATGCCACTTCTACGACGCAATCATCTCTCAAGGACAGGTTCAAATTCTGCGGCCCATGCACATCAGCCTCGTCCACATGATGCAGTTTGCCAAGTTTCTGATATCGGCCTATGGTCAGACAATAAGAGTGGGGGTTACAAATCCTCACAGGGACTCTGCCGTCTCTTACCATCGTCAATGTCCGAGCCACTCCAATGCTGTTGTCTCCAGGCAGGGCTTCCATCATTGCACAGTAGTCTTTTCCATCGGGGCCCTTCCGAGTCCGGCCCCACACCAGCAGCTCACTCTTTGGAGGTACTTTGATTATGCGTCGACTAGTTTGTCGCACATAACCAAGCAATCCATCCTCCTTCATGGTGGCCTCGATGCGATTGCAGGTGGCAAATGCATCTCTCCAAGCTTGGTGGTTCTGCAACTTCTGTGGGGAAAAACCAGACTTCTCGGGCCGTTTAAAGAGGATATCCCAACATGATGTCACAACGTTCATTCCAATGACAAGTGGGTGTGTGCAATGTTCATCTTTAGCAATCACAACTCCCCGTCCAGGTATAGTAATACCCTCCACTTCCATGTCTAGCACAGCATAGCTTGTGTAGGGAAGTTCAAGTCCATTTGCTGCACGTAGTTTAAAAAACACAGGGGTTTGACTACATTTTATTTGGGAGAAGTGTTGTTCAAAAAGACTTTGTTGCATCAAGGTGACTTGAGATCCAGTGTCTAATAGTCCAAACAGTTCAACCCCTTCAATTTTGACAATAATGTTTGGGCAATTTCCAATAAATGCTTCAGTGGTCCTATTCTTTTCTGGCGCACACTCAACCCCTGCCCCTCGGACCTCAGCAGCAGGGATGGCTAGTTTAAAGCCGGCTGAGCAGGTGGAGATTGTCTGCAGAACCTGGCAATATGGCCTGCTTGTCTGCACCGACGGCAAATGGGCCTACCTTGTTCATCCCAGTCGTTTGTGTAGACTGAAGGCCGTTGTCGCCCTCTCGCAGGTTGTACAGGGGGTTGTGTCACCCTGCTGGTTGGTTGGAGAAGTGGTTTTATTTCCCTCAGCAGCTCCTGCGTGAGGCCAGACATCTGCAGTCTCACATCTTCCATGATCTCTCTTTTCAAAGTCTCTTTCCAGTTGGTATCCTGAGTTGAAGTAGACACAGAAGGGTTACTCACAGATGCACACATTACCTCTGGCTTAGGATTTCCACACTCTGATGCTAGAAGCAGTGCTTCCTGTCGAATGGCAGCAAAGGTTTCATCTGGGTTACGACGGGCATACACTTTCAGAGCTTGGGCCACAGAGCCCTCCTGAAGTCCCAGCAACAACTGGTCTCTCAAAGCAGCATCGGAGGGGGCATTGTCTGGATCGTGTCGCTGCAGCCTGCAATGTAGCTCTCGTAGTCTAAGTATGTATGAGGGTACTGTCTCATCGAGTCTTTGTACACAACTAAAGAACTGAGACCTTAGCACAGGTGTAGGAGTTCTATCACCATATAGTGAATCCAAATACAAAAAGACTTTACGGGTATTGTCCCTTTCATCTTCCTCTAAAACACTGAGCTGGCGTTTAGCTTCTCCAGCTAATGCACCTAAAACAATATCAACTTTTCTGGCTTCATTTAACTCCTGTGTACCCAACAAACCTTGTATTTGCTCTTTCCAGTCACTGTATTTTACATCATCACCTGGTCCCTTAAACTTTGGCAACCAAGGGGCACCTGGATACACTGGCATCATCATGGTGGCCTCTCTGTTCAATCACTACAGGTGCTCTAAAACCCGATCCTGCCAACAACGCCAAAACTGATGTAAGGAGTGGATAGTGAATAAAGATTGAATAATAAATGTTTATGGATTATTTGCAGATTCTTACGATCGGGTGGGAGCACACTGTCAGTGAAGATAAAACAGAGGGCGCAGATGCCAATGCATGTACAAGGTTTATTTACAGTTTAAAATGACAATAAGACCCAATTGATAAAAACCCTCTAAAACAGCTGTAGTCCAGTTAAAAGGGTTTAAAAGCCAACAGGGGTAAAATCCATAAAACGAGCAGTCTCTGTTTAAAAAGGATTCAGCCAGACCGGGATGGCGAGTGGGATTGGAGGCGAGTGGGATTGGAGGGGAGACTCGTGCGCAGCGCCTCGTCCTTCTTTGGAGGGCCACCTGTAACACACGAGATCACTGCCAGTATACACGTTCAAAATGAGCAAAGCTCTCTTAGCGATCTCCACACCAGAACGTTACTAATATCCCAAAAGGGTACTCACACACGAGGCAGAGCGTTAAAGCCCTGCCGCTGCGAGTGTTACACGTCGTAACGTCTGGATTTCCTCTCGTCTCTCTCCTCGTCCGACTCGAGTGTCCGGTCTCCCCGTGGCAACTTCTCCAGCCAAGCTCTCCTCGTGTTCTGGTGCTCCACGGTCTTTTGTTTCCGGTCTTTTTCCGGTCCGGGCCCTCCTCCTCCGCCGATGATTGGTCTGTAGGAGAACAGGAGAGCCTCGCAGGTGCAGTGCATTTCATCAAGATGGTGGGTTCACAGGCAGTGGGAAAACACAGTTATATAACTAAAACACACAAGAGAATAAAAACATGCATAAAATCTCTACTAAAATATACACAACAAAACAATCAATAAAACCAGTCCCAACTGTCCTGTGACATGTATATTCAGGTTAAAACTGAAAGAATGAGGCAGTCTGACATTTGATACATCATTGTGACAAATGTCATTGATAGTTCCAACATGCTTTAAATTTATTGGGCAAAGAAAGTTATATCTTTGACAAATGCTGAGAACAATTAGTAATTCACTGAATATTTATCAATTGTTGTTCTCACAAAAAAATATATCTAGTGAAATATAAAAGTAAAAATGTCTCTTAAAGCTCTGACTTGAATTAGTGCGTACAAAATAATTTAACTTTAGCCTATACTTTTACAACCACATTATTTACCAATAATATAAAGTGAAGCATAGGCTCCATAGGCTGCATAGGTGTCCTGCCACAGTCTCGTTTGGGCTCTCACAGGCTGGGACTATGCATCTGACCAGTCCCAGCCTGGTCAGATGCGTACATGAACTGATGAAGCCTCTTGGATGAGAGGTGAAACGTCTTCCCAGACAAATAACCAAGTCCAGTTGCTTTCGATTTAAACTCCTTTGAGATACTATGACCTGGACAAATGAGAATATGCACAGGCCTTTTGTGTATAGTGTTCCTGACTGTCACAGTTCCTGTCACACTTTGTCTATAGTTAACATCGATCACTGCTGTAGGTTACATCATACTTTTAATAACCATATTTTTGTATTAAGAGTATTTGCTAATATATTTCACATTCACTGTGTGTCACAGTGAAATACTACTGTTTTCATTGGCATTATCTGTCAAATTGCTGATTTAAGGGAATTAAATAATTCATGTTTATCCCTAAAAACGGGTTTCTTTTATCAGGATGGTCACCAAAAAACAGAGAAAAACAGCCCCACCTAGAATATTTTTCACCAGCTGCCACTGCGAATAAGGTACTGTTTGAATCCTGCAACGGCCCAAAATAGTTTTTGACAGTGTAGTCGGACAGCATCGACAAATAGCAACTTCTTTGGGTCATGACTTCAGTATTCAATTTTTATTGTATAGTAGATAGAGATAGATGGCACCTCTTCATCGAAACGCGACAATAATATGTTTAGTGTTAACATCATTTAGCAGCTAAGAAGCTAACAAACATCCACATACTTGGCACAAGCGGAAGACTGAAATTGGGAAATACCTCATGAACTGGCCGTTTTCAATATACAACATAGAACTGCAGTAAAATTATACTTTATCAGCAAGCCAGAAAGTCAGATAGAGGGGAAATGCATGGGGCAAAGTCAGGAAATGGATAGGGGTCAGCAGGTAACCACACCAGGTGAACAGGACAGAGGGGGCAGGCAAAAGGCAAAGTCCAGAAACGGGCAGTAGATCAAAAACTGGCAGATGTGAAAAAACAGGAAGAATGCAAATGGGGGAAAGCTTGAAAGCTACAGCTGAGAAGGTCTGACAGACAGTCTAACAGAGTGCACTGTGAACCAGTAGGGAGTTAATGATGGAATGGGGAACAGGGGAGCAGGTTAGGGCAAGGGAACCATATGACTGGAAAGGTAGGGAGGGCTGCAGAGACTGAAAGAGTAACTGAATGAACTGTGGCTGTGAAGAAGTACATGATATAAAACACTTTATCCCTTTAACTTAAATACATTAGACACAGTCCATGAACACATCAACAGCCAACAGTTTATGTCCTTTGAGCTATTTGCTGATTGGGGCAAGTAAATACAGACTGCACAAATGATCTAGACCTGCCAAATAGCCTATGTGGGGAAAGTGCAAGGCAAAAAATATTTTTGATTTGACTCCACAGTAGGCTAAGTGTCCAAAACCATGCTAGCACGATAAGCTTTGACCTAAATGCTATGTCAGCATGCCTGTCATACAATTGGAAATGCTGATGTTTAGCAGATAGGCCTATGCTTACCATGTTCACTGTCTTACTTTAGCATGTTAGCATGCTAACATTTGGTAATCCACACAGGTATCATAACTTTTTATCCATTGTAATCTGTGATCCTTAAAGGCCTACATGTCCATGTCCCTCTGTCTAACTGCAGGTTAGACCTGCCCACAGATCCCTCTTCAAACTCATCAAATACACAATCCCAACAACTCCAAAACGCTTCTGTGTAAGTTGTGACCTTAACATTCACCACGTTATGAGATAATAACGGAACTTCACAAGACAGAGTTGTTTTCGAGGCAAATGCAGAGTGTCACCGGCCAGCCCTGTCCCTTTAAGACCGTGGCCGGCGCGTGTGTATGACGTAGTGGTGCAGGAAGGTAAACAGAAACGAAAAAGACATCTACAGTGATAGAGGCACAAAAAGAGAGCTAGGTGCTGTTAATGCTCGAGTGTTTAGTCTGCAACAGTGTCCAGAGTTTGACCAGGCCCAGTATTGTGTTCTGCTCTTGATAAACTGAGGAATTAAATGTGCGGTTCTGCATGAACGGTTCGACTTCATCCTCCTTCCTTCCTACACTTTGGCCCGGACTCCAAGACGCCAGTTACCAGTAACGAGCCAAACATAATAACCAGCTCCGGGATACAAAGTTTGCCCAAGAAAGAGGAGAAAAGATAAGAAGAAGAAAAAAAGAGCCGCGAATGCGAGGAAATGGGGGCGGTACGCGCTAATGTTGATGTTGAGAGACACGGGAAGCTAATGTTAATCAGCCCAAACGTTAGCACCAATCCGTTTTAACGGATATAAGAGACATTGTTCAAGCTGATGTGGACTCGGTTGATTCAACGGGTGGCAGATGTGTCGGCGGCGGGGAGAGCCGCAACCCATTTTGCATTAGCATGGAGCTAACCACCGGAGCAACGGAGCTAACCACGGGCGGAGCGGCGGTGCGTCCAGGGACAGCGCTGCTCAGCGGGGCATGGTAACCGACCCCCCCGCCTTCAGTACTGACTAATCCTTTCCATACGCCGGCAAAGCAGGAGTCTATGTTTCCCCCTCAATACTGTTATGATGGCCCCCGAAATATGGTTTCTACCCCAGCCGCGGCCGTGCATTATGGCACAAACAATGACTTTTATCAGACTTTTGACAGCCGGCCGGCAAACCCCTTTTCCCCCGTGAACAATGTGTATGCCGCGAAAAACGCCCCCTCCTCTCTGGCCTGTCCACCAGCTCCCCAGCCTGCTGTGTCCCCCTTCACGCCATGTATGTCCCAGTCTGTGAGACGTGGTTATGCAGAACGGACTCATGATTATTACTCTGCCCCCCACTGTGATGCACCACTCCACCACTCCACCCCACCACTCCCCTGGGGTAGAGAGCCTGACTCCAGTGGACAGCCCAGCTGGAGAAGAGCCAAGTCCGCACCACAACGTCTTTCCTCCCGCATGGTGCATGGCGGTGATTGTGTGGACAGTAGCGACGATGAACAGTATGAGAGAAGAGAGAGAATCCCCACTTTACAACCGGGTCGTTTTGATGGATCGGGCTCATGGAAAGACTTTAAGACTTTCTTTACCTGTTTGAAAGCTGTGCCCAGGCCAACCACTGGTCGGAGAAGACCATGGCTGTCCAGCTCAGATTCAGCCTGACCGGTGCTGCTGGTGCTATTGTCCATAAGACCCCCAGATCTACTCGATGGAGTTACCAGCGGATTGTGGATGAAGTGGACGCTGCCTACGGGCCATGTTCAGAGCATGCAGCAGCCATAGTCATTGAACTGAGACAGAGAGTGAGAGGGCCGAGTGAAGCTCTGCACAGTCTGAGGGATGATATCTACGAGAAAGTTTCCATCATGTATGCTGATCGCACAGAGCGGGAACAGGACGCCATCAGCGTGGAGGTCTTCACCAACGCCTTGGCTGATGCTGAGGTGGTTCAAAGACTACTGGAGGAGCAGCCTCGCACCCTGGCCAGAGCATACGAAGTAGCACACAGGTACGAGACAACCAGAAGGGCTGGCGGAGAGCGGAGAGCCAGGGCAGCGACGGTAAGAGAAGATACAAGTGTGATGCTGTGTGATGAGCCAGTAGGGGTAGCTGCAGGGTCCACCAACCCACCAGACAGAAAAGCAAGATTTCACCAGCGGTGGCCGCCAAAGAGACACAGAAATATTGAACTTACCTCAGCGGAGATCATCTGCCACAACTGCTCTGGTATAGGGCATCTGCAGAGGAACTGCCCTTCTCCTCGTTCACAGCTCACCTCGAGTGTCAACCTGACCCCAGCTCCCCACCCAGGCACAGTGGTTACCTGCACCAGCGGCCTGGAAGGTGAGATGAGTGTTAAAATACTGGTACATGGACTGGAAATGTGTGCTCTGCTAGACTCCGCTGCTCAGAGAAATGTGCTACCTCTCTGCCACTTTGACTCTATTCCTGTCGAGTTCAGACCTCAGATCCAGCCCTCCACCGCAGAGATCTTGCAGGGCATCGGACCCAAGGGCTTGACAGTCATGGGGGAAGTCAATCTGCCAGTGCAGGCGGGGAGCAGGATAACCAATGTGAACTTCATCATAGCCGACACCGCTGAGGGCACCGAGATTATCCTGGAGCACCCTGCCTCTGCGGCAGGCACGTGCGCACCTGGACTATGGGCGCAGAGAGATAACCCTCTTCGGTGAAAAGGTTCCCCGCTTCAACCCAAACCACCAGCCCGAGGTACATATTGTCCGAGTGGCCCGCACAACCGTGCTGGCGTCGGGTTGTGAATATGTAGTGCCCGGCACTGCCCGCCTCCGCCACGCTGCTGAGGGAGACATGATGTTGAGCCCCACCAAAGGTTTCATCGAAAAGCAACATGTGTTAGTGGCCCGCATTGTTGTTCAGATGCAGCAATCTACCAACATCCCCATCAGGGTCTTCAACCCTGGCACTGCACCTGTCACCCTAAGGAAAGGGGCCGTGGCCGGGCTCCTTCAGCCAGCGAAAGTTATGGGAGAGGTAGAGTTTCAGCCAATGGAGGCCTCAACAGTGTCTGAGCCTGTTAATTCTGTCTCTGCTTCTGTCCCCAGTCACCTGCAGTCCCTGTACACCGAGAGTTGTGCCAGCCTGTCGGAGGATGACCACAGTAGGGTGGCCCGCCTGCTGCAATCATACAGCAACGTCTTCTCCACGGGGCCCACTGACCTCGGCCGCACTAACCTCGTACAGCATGATATCCTGACCATCCCTGGGCCACCTGTAAAACACCCCCCACGCAGGATGGCTTGCAGCCGACCAACAGGTGCAGCAGAGCCTGGAGAGCGGTGTAGCACAACCCAGCAACAGCAGCTGGGCTGCACCGATCGTGATGGTAAGAAAGAAAGATCAGAGCCCACGGTTATGTGTGGATTACCGACCCTTAAACGAACGGACCATCAAGGACGCCTATCCCCTGCCACGCATCCAGGATACTCTGGATACACTCTCCACTGCCAAGTACTTCAGCACCTTGGACTTAACATCCGGCTACTGGCAGGTGGAAATGACGCCAAGGGCCCGCAAAGCTGCAGCTTTCTGCACCCGGAAAGGACTCTTTGAATGGAACGTGATGCCGTTCAGGCTTTGTAAAGCGCCGGCCACGTTCCAATGCCTTATGGATCGTGTCCTGACTGGGCTGCAGTGGGAAACGTGCTTGGTGTACCTTGATGATATTATTGTTCTGGGGCGGGATGCTACTGAAATGCTAGAGCGCCTCAGCCAAGTGTTCACCAGGCTACGGGAAGCCAACCTCAAGCTGAAGCCTTCCAAGTGCTGCCTGTTCCGGGAGGAAGTGGCCTAACTGGGGCACTGTCAAGTGTATGTATGTTTTGTCGGTGCAAGCTTTCCCACACTTGAAAGGGAAGGGCTCCAAACTCTTTAAAACCAGACGCTGGACTTCACTCGGTGCATTTAACTTCTTGACTTTTATTTCACATTTGGCACAGGTGAAAAACCTTAGAAAAAAAACACACATCCAAAATTAGAATGACTGTACCAGTATAGCACTGTTAAATATCACACACACAAGACTATAGGCGCCTCCGCCACTTTAGCTTTTAACTTCAACCACTCTCTTAACTGAAAAGGATTTTAGCAGTGGTTTCAAATAAAATGAAAAGGATTTTACCAGTAGCTTTAAACAATATGAAATGGATTTTAAATGAAATGACAATTCAATTTAGTAAACCCATTAATTATCTGTATCTCAGACTTTTTTGACTAAATCAAATGTTTTAACATGTTTTTTACAGTGCATAGTTTAACAGTTCCTTTTATAGTTCACAATTTTACTGACATTTTACACTTTTATTCAAAGGCTTACCCTGTGATCAACTAATAATCTATTTTACTGCATTATTTTAACTTAAACATTTTTAACAGTGCATTTACACTGCGCACCCCAATACAACCACCTAGGTCACAGATTACGATTAGCGGAGCACTTCATGCCTCATAATGTCCATAAATAAATAAATTAAATAAGTGACCCAGTTAACAAGGAATAGGAAACAATAATACCGGCAGTCCTTTGAGTTTTAGAGCCTTTTCCTTGCCCGTTCCTCCGTGAAGCGTCCGTCTACTCCCGACGTGCACACACAATGCCAACCTGTCCTGCTCAGGTGATTACTGGATCTGCAACACCTGTGGGCCGCTCGCGAGCGATTGCCGGTGCCGGTGCCGGTGCCGCTGTGAGCGCGCCCCGCCGCGCTCACAGCGGAGCAATCAGCCTCCACCTGAGGAGCAGGAGCGGAGCGCTCGGCGCTGCCACTGACTCGCCGCAACACCTCCCACTCGATCTTTCCATGGGTCCTTGGGAAGATCGTACAGCCTCCAGGCGAGCCCAAGGCTGAAGCGTCAGTAGTCTCGCTTGTCGTGGCCCTCTATGGGAAGGAGGACCACGAGACGTCTGACGTCTCTGTGCAGCACAGTACCTTTTCTGTCGATGGACGATGGAGTCGGTCCAGTCCGTCTGGAGCTGTTGACCGGAGCACAATGGCTTGAAGAGACTTGAACGTTGACATCCCTCACAATACCTTTTGAGTCAGGATTCACGCCGACGACTCTCCCAAGCTTGAATTGCCCTCTCAGCGCATTTTGGTCACACAGCCAGACTATGTCCCCAACGGCAACATTTCTTTCGGCGGTGTGCCATTTTCCTCGCACAAACAGGTTTGGACCAGCGAGCTGACTCCAGGACTTCCAAAAGCGGTCGACTTGGGCTTGCATCTCCCGCAGTCTTCTGTATGGGTACGTGGCAAAGTCGAATGTCTTGAAGTCCCCGCTCTGCGAAGCTCGACCAAGCAAGAGAGAGTTTGGTGTGACATATTCAAGCCGGTCTTCCAGGCTCTGAGCTCTCACATCTATGGGGCGTTCATTGGCAAGGTTAGCAGCTAGTTGAAGTACTGTCAGGAACTCACTGAAACTGAGGTTCGTTCCCTCCCCTAGACTTTGGAGCGCCCTCTTAGTGACCCGCACTGCAGCTTCAGCGGCTCCATTTCTGTGTGGGGAGTCAGCCGGACTGATTTTCCAGGTCCACTCAGTCTGATGCTTAGCAGCAAACTCCTCCAGGTTGTCTTTGTTTTGTTCCCTCAGGAAAGAGTACAGTTCCGCCAAAACGGATTTTGCACCAACGAAATTGGTACCAGGGTCGGACCAGACCTTCGACGGGTGTCCTCGGAGTGCGGTGAACCTTTGGTAAGCGTGCAAGAAGCTCTCCGTCGACAGTGTGTTTGCCAACTCTGCATGGATGGCTCTGCTCGACATGCAACAAAACACCACTCCCCAAACCTTCATGGACACCCTTTTTTTGATGTCATCTCTCACATGGTAGGGTCCAAATAAATCGACGGCGATGAACTCGAATGGGGCGGTAGGTCTTGTTCTCTCCTCGGGTAGGTCACCCATCACCTGTTGACAAGTCCTGGCTCTTGCCTTCTTGCACACGATGCATTCGTCCACAATTTTTTGGGCGATTCTCCTCCCTCTAATGATCCAAGCCTTTCGTCTCATCTTTAATAAGGTCCCCGCAACTCCGTCATGTCCTATGCTGTGGGCTTCACGAGCCAAGAGGGTCGCGATCCAGGCCTCGAAGGGTAAGAGAGGGACAGCTTTGCCATCTTCCCTGAAGTGCTGGACCCTCCCACCACACACCAGTAGCCCACTTGTCACATCTCTGTAAACGACCAGTCTGTTTGTGGTGGTGCTTGGAAAAGTCACGTGTGTTTGTGCTGCTAGGCAAAGGTCTCTGAAAGCGTCTCGTCTTTCGCTGACCGTTACGATGCCCGACACAGCCACTGCCTCCCACCTTGACCTGTCCTCAGTCTTGACCCGCAGGAACTTCTTCACAGCTCTCCAGACCAATGCCACTGTCCTGACCAACCGGGTTAGATTGCTGAAACGCCGTACGTCGACCAGACCCAGGACTGCCAGTCCTGCAGGTGGCCTACTTGACATCTTCTGGGTTGAATGCTGGCCCCGCCCTTGTTCCTCTTTCAGGTTGGTTCTGTTGAGAACTGCGACAAATGACTTCTTTTGGATTTTTTCGATGTTTTCTCTTGCCGCAACTGCAACATCCTTGGCGGATTTCTTCGGCCACTCACCTTCTAGTAAACTTAAGAACTTTGGACCCGTCTGCCACTCCGAGTCGTCAGTCAAGTCTTTGGGGCAGGCTCCTCTGGTTATGAGGTCTGCCACGTTCGATGTCCCCGGAATCCACCACCAATCTTGGACGTTTGTGCTGTTCTGTATCTCCCCAACCCGGTTAGCAAAGAAGGTTTGATAGCCGTAACTTTCTCGCTGTATTGCTCCTAAGACGGTCTGGCTGTCCACAAGATGATACCACCTCTCCACCTGGATCCTGCAGTGTCTTTCGAAGTAACCCTTCAGCCGGGCAGCGAAGACGGCTCCACACATTTCAGCCTTTACAGGATCTCCCTTTTGGTCAAGAGGGGTCAACTTGGCCTTGGATTCAACCAGCCTCACGACTGTGCTGTGGCTGCAACTCCAACGTAGGTATAACACAGCACCATAAGCCTGCTCACTGCCATCAGAGAAGGTGACACCACAAGGTTTCCCGCTGGGATCTGGTGGTGTCAGGGACCTGGTGAATCTTACCCTGCCAAGCTCAGCATACTCCTCCAGGAGCTTGATGGCATCCTCCCGAAGCTTGTCCGACAAGGCAGCATCCCATGTGTCCTTCGCTGAGCAGTGTTGGGCTTCCTGGAAAGCTCTCCGGACCAGGATTGTTCCTTTCTGCTTCGCCGGGGCTACCAGGCCCAGTGGATCGTACAGCCCTGCAACTTGGCTCAACAGCTCTCTCCTGGTGAGTGGGTTCGGAGTTTGTAGCCGCACTTCCTCCATGAGCAGATTCTGGCCGAGTCGCAGCTTTTTCTTCTTCTTTGAGAAGTTTACGCCGACCATGACGTGGAGCTTGTCATCGTCAAGTGTGTATCCAAGGCCGAGGGCTTTGTTGTCGTCCTCAGTGAGCTGGTTTGGCAGGATTATCGTCTTGGGCCCTGCTTCCTCACACTTGGGCACTCTCCTCCCACTTTGGTTGGAGTAGACCCATGGCTTCATGTAGAACCCCCCAGCAGCCAGGATCCGCTCAACATTGGATGTTATGAGTTTGAGCTGGTCCAGGCTGTCGTGAGAGGTCAAGATGTCATCAACATAGGCGTCTTGATGCAGCACACGCCTCTCTTCCTTGAGATGACTGAACTGAGGTAAGTTAGCTGTTTCACGCATGGCCAGTTGAGCAATGCATCCAGCAGGTTTATCTCCAATGTTCACTCTCGTTATGGCATAATCCTCTATTTGGTTTTCCTCAGAGTCCCGCCAGAGGAACCTGTGCAGATGGACTTCTTCATCCTCCAGCCAAACAGAGTTATACATTTTCCTTATGTCACCCAAGGCCGCAAAGACTCCCGCTCGGAACCTCAGCAAGACAGCACGGATGGGGTTGAGGACGTCTGGACCTTTAAAGAGGAGGTCGTTCAGGCTCAGGCCTCTGAATTTTTGGCTGCTGTTCCACACAAGTCTCACTGGAGTAGAGACAGAATGTGGATTTGGGGCAATGAGATGACTGATATACCACACTGACCTGGTCCAGTCTTCCAGCACTTTCTTGGACAGCTTTACTGCGGCCTTACGTTGGACCATGTCATGAACCTGGGCGGCGTAGGCAGCTTTCCACTCTGGCTCCTTTGCCAATTGTTTCTCTGTCCTGAGGAATGTGGCTTCCACTGCCTTCCTGTTGTCCGGCAAGAATGTTGGTTCCTCCGCCCAGGGATACTTGGCATGCCAGTGTGGTGTTTTGCAGTGGTCGTCTTCAGCCACGTATCTTAATCCATTTCTCACCATTTCCAATTCTCTTTCCTCTGCGAGTGACATCTCCTTGCCTCCTGGCTGACAATTCCCACAGCGGCAACCTCCACACTTGGGCTCACAAGCAGCTCCTATGCTGTCCCACTTCCACCATTTCAGAAAGTCTCTGTTAGCGACTGCAGTGTCTGCCTGGATGGAGGGGAACCTGCAGGAGTCTGGACCTCTGAGTTCTTTGTACTTCACCGCTGCGGCTCTCATTGAGCGAGCGAAGTGAGTCTTGGAGGTGTGGGCCGTCACAGTGGCTTCTTCGAAGAGGTCAGGGTGCGTGCCTCCAACAGTCTTCCCAAGTGGGCCATCCCAGAGGACCAGGTCCCCCACGGAGCGGACTTTCTGAGGCACCAATCGTCCTTCCTTGTGACTGATAAGAAGTTGGACCTCTGTGGGTCTCTTCAGCTCATGGAGTAGAACATCAGGGAAAATTTTCTGCAACCTCCTCGCTGGCACATGCCTGTGAATTTCGGCGATCCTGTCCAGCCCATAACACACCAGCTGGTGTGCCTTCAGATTGCCCTTGGGAGTGTTCACCCGGATCTTTAGCAGATACCGTTTGGTCTCCACCGAGACTTTCATCCCTCCAACTCCATGGACCACCAGGGTGACGTTTTCACTCCGGAGGTTCAGCTCATCCGCGGCCTTATGCGTGATGTAGTTTGTGTCAGAGGCCAGGTCAATCAGGGTTCCGATCCTCTGCCCGGCATTGGCAGTGACGTTAAGGAGCATCATGATGACGGGGAACTCCTGCAAGCCACATTCCACCAGCAGACCCTGCTCACTTACTGCGGAGTTGCAAGATCTGGATATTGCATTGCAGAAAGCATCTCGACACTGCCGGGCCAGTTCTGGTGACAACTTGGAGAGGAACTCCTCTTGCGCCTCTGTGCATCTCCTGCTTCCACTTCCAACCTCCAAGCCAGATTTAGCTGACCTTTGGGGCCGATTCTTGGTTTCAGCGAAAGGACAGAGATAGTAATGGTGCTGGCCTTTGCACTCCGTGTTCCGACACAGGAAAGAGGCTTTGCAATGTCCATCCTCACCATGAACCTCTAGGCACCGATCGCAAGCACCAAGCTGCATCACTGCATTCCTCTTCTCTGAGGGTCTCAAGCTGGTTCGGAACTTCCTGCAGAAATACAGTTTTGTCCTGTGCTTGGTGTCACCACAGACGATGCAGCCTGCTGGTTCACTACTGGCCTTGGCAGCCCGCGTCCTGGCATATTTTTGTTGGAACCTGGCCTCTTTCCTGCTGGGCTCCTCTTCCTTTAGCTGGTCTAACTGCTCATATATTGCCTCTTGTGCTCTCAGGAATGTGAGGAGCTTGTCAAAGCGGTTCCGGTCTTGGGCAGCTACCCCAGCCTCAGCAGCATACACCAGCCACTCCTTCTTCAAAGACTCTGGGAGCTTGCTCTCGATCGATTTTGTGACCAGTGGATTTTTCACAGCGTCCGCATTTCCAAGGTCATTTAAGTCATACAGGGCCTTTTCGATGGCCTGAATGAGTTCCACCATCTTCCTGGGCTGATGACCTCTTACCGGTGGTATCGCTTGCAGTTCTTCCACGATTTCGAGAGCAATGGCAGCCTGGTTCCCAAACCGGTTCTCTAAGACACGAAATACCTCCTTGGCTGTGCTGTAGCTGGAAAGACGCAGGTCCCTGGTCACTTTATCTTCCAGACTGTCCAGCAGTTGGAATTTCCTCACTTCCCGTGAGCCAGTTGGTTCACCTTGCCTTTGCAGTGCGTCCCATTCTCTCCTCCACCGATAGAAGTCACGCTTGTTTCCAGTGAACTTGGGAAGGGCGGTGGGCTTTAGCCTGATGGCTGGTACTGGTGTTGAACTGTGGGTCGGGACCGGCTCCCCCTCAGTGGCCTCTTCCAGCTTTGTTTGAATCAATGCAGCTTTCCTAGTCACCAGCTTCGGGAGACAGAGCTGCAGCTCCTTCAGTCGGCAGCCAAAGTCCTCTTGTTCAGCAGGTGGTGCCCAGTGGTTCCACTTCGAGTGAGCTTCTTTTGCTGCCTTGACGAGTGAGTCTAGATGCTGTAGCATGAACTCATACGCCTCGACGCTCACTCCGGGCTTGACAGAGGAGACACACTCAGACTCAGCCTCCGCCACTTGCAGAGCCAGGGACAGTTCAGTATCTCCGAACTTGGACCAGAGGATTTCTTTTATCAGGTCCTTAACCTGCTTCGACTTCTGCTCACACTCCCTCGCTGACTTCTCTATGTCAGCCCTCTGCTGCTCATTTAGCCCAGGTACGTCCTCTGCATCCGCCTCGTTCACTGCGATGTAGGCTCCCTCTACCTCGTCGTTGGCCTCCATAACCCTTGAAGTCTCCAGAGTGAGTTTTTTGAAACTGTCCTTCAGTTCCTCTTCAGACATCTCTGCATGGGTTCTGCTAATATGATTAGCCATCCGGGAAAAGAGTCTCTTTGCAGTTGTCCTCTCTGCTTTCATCTCCTCCAGTGCCTCCGTGGCAGCCATATTGGTTGGTTGGTGCACGCCTCCTGGGATAACACACAATGATTCCCTCGCTGTCCAGACCTGGTCCCGGCCTTCACCGTGGGCGGTTTTTCACTGTCAAGTGTATGTATGTTTTGTCGGTGCAAGCTTTCCCACACTTGAAAGGGAAGGGCTCCAAACTCTTTAAAACCAGACGCTGGACTTCACTCGGTGCATTTAACTTCTTGACTTTTATTTCACATTTGGCACAGGTGAAAAACCTTAGAAAAAAAACACACATCCAAAATTAGAATGACTGTACCAGTATAGCACTGTTAAATATCACACACACAAGACTATAGGCGCCTCCGCCACTTTAGCTTTTAACTTCAACCACTCTCTTAACTGAAAAGGATTTTAGCAGTGGTTTCAAATAAAATGAAAAGGATTTTACCAGTAGCTTTAAACAATATGAAATGGATTTTAAATGAAATGACAATTCAATTTAGTAAACCCATTAATTATCTGTATCTCAGACTTTTTTGACTAAATCAAATGTTTTAACATGTTTTTTACAGTGCATAGTTTAACAGTTCCTTTTATAGTTCACAATTTTACTGACATTTTACACTTTTATTCAAAGGCTTACCCTGTGATCAACTAATAATCTATTTTACTGCATTATTTTAACTTAAACATTTTTAACAGTGCATTTACACTGCGCACCCCAATACAACCACCTAGGTCACAGATTACGATTAGCGGAGCACTTCATGCCTCATAATGTCCATAAATAAATAAATTAAATAAGTGACCCAGTTAACAAGGAATAGGAAACAATAATACCGGCAGTCCTTTGAGTTTTAGAGCCTTTTCCTTGCCCGTTCCTCCGTGAAGCGTCCGTCTACTCCCGACGTGCACACACAATGCCAACCTGTCCTGCTCAGGTGATTACTGGATCTGCAACACCTGTGGGCCGCTCGCGAGCGATTGCCGGTGCCGGCGTGCGTGCGCGCGCCCCGCCGCGCTCACAGCGGAGCAATCAGCCTCCACCTGAGGAGCAGGAGCGGAGCGCTCGGCGCTGCCACTGACTCGCCGCAACAGGCACATTGTCTCTGCCAGAGGTGTCGCCACTGACCCCCAAAAGATCCAGAAAGTGGATGTGAGGAGAGGGTTCTAGTCTATGGGAGCAGGCGGCTGTCGGCTACGGAGCAAAATTACTGCACCACCAGACGCGAGCTCCTGGCAGCGGTGGAGTTCGCCTCCCATTTCAGGCAATACCTGCTAGGACGGCCGTTTACCCTCCGGACCGACCACAGCAGCCTGCGCTGGTTGACGAGACTGAGAGAGCCAGAGGGCCAGCTTGCCCGCTGGTTAGAGAAACTGGCAGAGTACGATTTCCAGGTGATCCATCGCCCCGGGAGACACCACCAAAATGCGGACGCACTCTCCAGGAGGCCGTGCCGTGAGTCATGTCCATGTACGGTGCCAGAGCCTAATCTAAGTGTCACACTCTGGTGCCGCACCTGCACAAGCTGCGCTTCAAATGCTCGCCCGAAGAAAACCCCTCAGGCTGCTATGGGTACAGTGCGGGTTGGTGCTCCCATGGAGCGGATAGCAGTCGATTTGATGGGACCCCTAAACGAAACAGAGAGGTGTAACCGCTACATACTTGTAGTACAAGACTACTTCAGCAAATGGGTGGAGGCCTACCCTGTCCCCAACGAGCAGGCAGTGACGGTGGCAGAAAAGATCACCTCCGAGTGGGTGTGTAGATTTGGAGCCCCTCAGTGCCTGCACAGTGACCACTGACCAGGGCACCAACTTTGAATCAGCCATGTTCCAGGAGATGTGCGCACTACTGGGAATTGACAAGACACGAACAACACCGTTTCATCCTCAGTCTGACGGCCAAGTGGAGCGCTTTAATGCCACCTTGCAGAAAATATTAGCCACCACTGCTGAGCGCTGCCATTGGGACTGGGATGTCATGATTCCATATGCAGTGATGGCTTATCAAGCAACCAAACACAGTTCCACAGGCCTGACACCCAACATGATGCTCTTTGGGAGAGAGATAACTGAGCCAATTGACCTGGTTGCTGGTCTGCCCCCGGATACTGACAACTTGAACACACCTCCACAGTATGTCCAGCAGCTCAGAGAAAGATTGGAGCTCTCACACCAGCTGGCACGGGAAGTGCTGGGAAAATCTGTTGAGCGGGCCAAACGACAGTACGACAAAAACATCTGTCAGGTGCAACACAAAGTTGGTGATGCAGTCTGGTACCTGATAAAAGGGACAAAGAGGGTGAAAGACAGGGTACGGAAATTCTTCCCTTCCTACGAGGGCCCTTATTTCGTTGTGGGACAGCTGGATGACTTGGTCTACCGGATCAAAAAGAGCCCAATAGCAAAGACCAAAGTAGTCCACCATGACAGGCTCAAGCCCTACCACTCCAGGGCCCCGCTGGACACTACCTGGGTCCTCCAAGATGCTGGCACCTGGGCACCAGTGGAGGTGTTGCCGCCTTCACCAGACTCCAGCTCCCTCACTCCAGACATCGACAGTCGTAATCGGGACAACGCTTCATCAGACACAGAGGATGGAGCCCTGGAGGCCCTTCTGGGTCTCTACTCCTCATCTCCAGACCAGCCTAGCTGCAGCCAGCTCCCTGTTCTTCCTGCGGGGGCTGGCACTCAGTTGGCTGCCGGGGGACAGGATCATAGTCCTCTGTTGAACTCTATGCCTCTCCAGAGACCCCAGAGGTCGCCGACCACCAGACATGTTTGGTGACTGGGTAAGTCACTAAACCCAGTTTAAAGGAAAGAGAAGAACTTATCTTGACCTGAGGTAGGGTGTAGGCGGATCGCTGCCCTCCTCAGAGAGAAAAAAAAAAAGTTCAATAAATGCTTGAAGCTGTAACTGTTCTATAAAGTTTGTACATTTTAGCATATTTTTATGGGCCTATTTAGTAGTTAATTGACTAAGTTGAGTGATCTGGACACTGTTTAGCTGCATATCTTGGTTTTAACACCCTGCACCTTTGAGTTAACTTGAGAATACAATAGAAACATGCACAAACAAAAGAGACTTTGATTTGTTTATATGTAATTAAGGTGTAATAGCTAATTCACTTCACTTGTGTCTGAAAGTAACAGAAGACTCATTTACAGTAGATAGTTTAATGGACGACATTACTTCCTTTCAGTATGTACAGTATGGACTGTGAATGTTATTTTGCTGCTCGGTTACAGCTCTATGGGAAGGATATGCAGCATGCTCCCATGGACGTTATATCAACATTGTCCTTCACCTGAAGTTGTTTTGCCACAAGAGGAAGGCTCATTCAAAGACTGTGGGAAACAATGGTTGCTATGGGCAATGTTTGAATTTATAATGTCTCATGTTTCTTTTCCTTAGTTGTGTGGCAAGGTGAAGAGGGCCCGGGCAGGGATTGAACCCACACCTCCCGGGTAATAGTCATGCGCGCTTGCCAGTCACCCAAAGGGACATCCCCTTGGCCAAGTAGCCAGGGCACATGATCAATTGGAGGCATAGTGACAGGACCACCACTGTCACATCTCTCCCCCTCTTTTCACAAGCACGTCCTCGTGCTTCCGCGCAGGCTGCCACACATTATGAATCCATGGACCCACCCCTAGTGCTACATGGATCCTGCCAACAACGCCAGAATGTGGCAAGGTGAAGAGGGCCCGGGCGGGGATTGAACCCACACCTCCCGGGTAAAAGTCATGCGCGCTTGCCAGTCACCCAAAGGGACATCCCCTTGGCCAAGTAGCCTGGGCACATGATCAACTGGAGGCATAGTGACAGGAACCTCAACTGTCACAGTTGTAACATGCTGGAGTGATGTTAAAGTGTGAATCATCATCCAGAGTGGGGGTAGTGTCACCGGCCAGCCCTGTCCCTTTAAGACCGTGGCCGGCGCGTGTGTGTGACGTAGTGGTGCACGAAGGTAAACAGAAACGAAAAAGACATCTACAGTGATAGAGGCACAAAAAGATCTTGATAAACTGAGGAATTAAATGTGCGGTTCTGCACGAACGGTTCGACTTCGTCCTCCTTCCTTCCTACACTTTGGCCCGGACTCCAAGACGCCAGTTACCAGTAACGAGCCAAACATAATAACCAGCTCCCAACTACGGTTCAGACAGAGAGAGGGTTAAAAAGGTAACAAGAGACTGCTTGCCGGAAAACGCGCATCAGCTGTTTTGCATGAATGTACCTCGAAAACAACTCTGTCTCGTAACGTTCCGTTATTATCTCATAGCCTGGTGAATGTGCAGGTCACAACTTGTCCACGGAAGTGGTTTGGAGTTGTTGGATTGTGTGTTTGATGAGTTTGAGGAGGGATCTGTGGGCAGGTCTAACCTGCAGTTAGACAGAGGGACATGGACATGTAGGCCATGAGCTCTAGCATCAGTAGATGCACTGACATGGCCGTTCTAAAAATAGCTTACACCAACAATTAAAGGTAACGAACCTACTGCTATGATAGGGATTATGGCAATGGGACAATTTGCCAAAATGTTGAACTATCTCTTTAACGTGTTTCACCTGTTTTCAACTACCCTTGCCCCCCCCTTATGTATTTAAAGTCTCTGTCTTTGACTGGTTCTGTTTGTTGATGTTTCCTCATGTTCCTGAGGTCCCTTGTTCTTCAGTTTTGCACCAGTTTGAAAGTCTATTTATTGAATCACATGTATTGCACTTTGCAGCTTTCGTTTGAGTTTGTCTGTATTAGGGTCCTGAAAACATTCACAGTACAACAAACCATGGCAGTGAAGGTTGTGTACTCACTATGAGACAGACAGACAGCATATGGACTGTCCTCCAGAGGCCTGTACTGCGAAGCCAGTTTAGTGGGTTAGCGAGGTATGTTGAGTGTAAAGCCAGCCTCTCCTGTACTGCGAAGGTGGCTGTCTTTTAACGAGGCTAGATCACCATGGTAACTTATGCTTAGCTCATAACCTGGTCCCGACCAGGTTATGTTCAGAGTTTAATCATAAAACCGGCTATAAAAGCGCCGCTGTTTCACTATTTTAACTCATTTACAGCTGGCGGCACCTTTACTTTGAAAGTCCAGTGGAGCTGGATCAGAACGGAGCGTTTGTACGGAGGGAGAGATCAGCTGATCGCTGCTGCTGACTTTCTCTCTGAGCGTCTCCGCTGAGTCTCCGCCTCCTCACCCGTTGAGCTGAGCGTCAGGAGCTCATTATATATTAGACTATAGCCTATATTTTACTTTTATATACAGTCAGTCACCACTGATAGAAGTTGTTCGCTCGCAGCAGAACAGATAATCAGATGGATAATCGGTAAAGTTAATAATTTCACTTAATGTGGCCGTGAATAAATTAATTCCGATGTGTCGCCTGTTATATTTCAGTGTTGCCCAAACGCAAATCTTGAATAAGTCTCCGCTGTTTTCACATTTAAAAAGGTCTTTGTTTATGAGATTTGCTTGTAGCTACAGCACCTAAAAAAAAAACCTCACTGTAACCTATCCAGCCTCGCTTCCAATAAAACACACATTCGCGTTATAATTGCGATCAGTGAAATATAACAATATAAAACACAATTTAAAATGACAGTTGATGTTGCTCTAGTTTATATGGATAAAACTTCATATTTAAAAGTAGCGCAAGAGCTGTCAGAAAAATTAAAAGCAGCCTCCTCTCTTGTCATATTTGCAGCAACACTGTTGCTTCAGGCTGTGATCGTGCTTTTTTTTTAATATCGCTCATACTCTCTCCATTAAAACAATTGCACTCGTCTTGGCTGAAATCAGCCCGTTGTGGATCAATTTCGTGCGGAAGTAGAATAATATGACGTCAAACGCCCCCTTTTATGTGAACGTGCGCAGAGCACAAAGCTGAGAACCGGACTTGACTAATTAAGTTGATAACCACCGTCACAGTACCGTTTAGCTCTGATTGCGGACTTGAGGGTTTGTTGAGCTGCATCTTGAGCACAAAGCCTAGGTATGTTGAGCCTCCTTCGCAGTACAGGCCTCAGGAGGGCTTTCTATCATGTTTTGTTTCTCCAGAAGGGCCTTCTATGATGTTTTGATTTTCTTTCTGCCCTGAAACTGTAATATGTCTCCTTTGGTACATCACAATCCAAGCTGACAGCTGCTGTCCTACATGAAGGTGCAAACTTATCACAGCTACCTTTCAAACCTACGTAAGATTTGCTACTCACAAGTCTGCAAGGATAAGACTGGTATTTTTCAAATTGTCAACAAATCCCAATAAAGGCCAAAACAACAATAAAGTGATTCTACTATCACTATCTGTCTATCCAGAACTGAAAATATGTTTCCTTCTTTTCCTAAGACTTCCAAAAGTATCGCTAAACTACCATGAATACGCATATTGTACACAGACTGAAATGGGGACTGCAGGGTGCTGCCTTTCCTCGGGGTTGAGTGATGTTTGTTTAAAAAAAAGAAGAAGTCTTATTTCCGGCTCAGCACAACCTTTAAGGACACAACATCATTTTCATGCTATTTAGGAAGGCTTGAAAACTACACAGTGAATTTTCTAAATGTTCCTCTGATCTTACTATGAAATTATGATTCCAATAGAGTTACTGTTTAAGAATAGATCTAATGATGAATGGTTTTCGGTGCCAGTCATCCAAACACTTCTGTCTGTCTTTCAGCTCTAATTAACCTCTGACAAGCAAATATTTTACTGTATTCAGCCAGAAAAAAAAAATATATATATATATATATATTCTGGTGCATATGTGTGTGTGTGTGTGTGTGTGTAATCTATTATGTGTTCATAGAAGAACCAGCTGATCTGTTTACCACTGTAGCCTGGTGTGTAAAACTGCATTAGGTTCCACAATTTGAATTTAGACCTTGGAACATGGTTCCAATATTGATAGTTTGAGTTTCTCTTTTATTTCACAGAAGAAAAAAAAACACAAACCCAAAAAACCCATGAGGGATTAAAGTGGACTGCCCTTAGGCCTGCAGAAGAGGTAAGGAAATCCCTTGCTGCAGACGAAAGAGGATTTATCCTTGAACACCTGCTTATCCACAGTCAAAACTAAGTTTTCAGTAGAATAACGAGTGTGTCTGTGGAGTCATCTCTGCAGGTGCTCCAGCCTCTACAAAAAAACAAATCAACAACCGGAGAAGACTCGATGGGAGTCCCTGACTGCTGCAAATTAAGTCTCACTGCCTAACATTAACCTTATATATACCAGTCTCTGGGCTGCTGATGACAGGGTAGAGGGTTTATCAGGCCTTGTCCAAGAAATAGATACGACTATAGACAAGTGGACAAGGTGGAGGAGTTCAAAGTTCCTACTGAGAATGAGGATACCGTGAGGACCCGTTAAAAAAAATAAACAAAATAAATATATATATATATATATGTATATACATACTGTATTTGGGCAGGTTGTTATAGTTGCATTTGTACCACTGGAAATGTTTTGATCTTCAAAGGGTCAGCCTGAGGTATAAGCTGTAAGGAAACCTTAACATCTAACCCACCTGCTTTTACACCTTCATGCTGAAAACGCAGGTCTAGATTAACTTAAAGCAGAAGTAAGCGATCCGGTCGTTTTGGCTAACTTTCTGTCAGCCGATGGAGTTAGCAGTCCCCGCCCTCGTCCCTACGTCACCACATTCATGTGCATCCCTTGGCTGCACACACAGAGGGGACCGCCCCTTTATGCCCTTCTCTCTCCTCATTGGATAAAGCTTGTAGGATACAAGGAAAGTTTTCTCCTCGGCTTACAGCAGAGCAGAGTGACTGACAGACCTGTGTTTCAGACCAAACACTCTATATAAGTGATTGCTGTTGGAAGATATAACTATTTAAGACTTATATTAACACAAACATTCCGCGTACTTCTGCTTTAAGCAGCCTCAAACAATCTTAAACACACTGAGCATTTATCAAGATTTATTCAATCACTCAAAAAAGATGCTGAAATAGTTGATCAACCAACTGCACAAGCTGAGCAGAGCAAAACTGGTTCCCAAACTGCCTAATAAACCAAATGGAATCCTTTAATGCTTTAGACTGCGTAAATGTAAATCAGACAAATGCATGATCCTGACCCGGACATCAGATCATCAGGAGGGGGTTAATGCAGCTGCTCAAAATGTAAATACAACACAGCAAGAGCTAGAATTCTTCAAACTCTGGCTCTCTATCGCCCCATCGTTCACTCCAACCTTCAGTAGTAATTAGAAATAGACTAAACATCATAGGAAGAAGACAGAATGCAGTTCAACAGAAGACGGCTGGACAAAGCATGTAAAACTGAAATCATGACAACAAAGATTTCTGTATGTGGTACAAACCTCGATAACAACTTGTGTTCAGTTTGTCCTTTGTATAGACTGCAACAAAACATGTTGCTCCTTTACTGACAATTGTGCCGTTTTCATTCAGGAAACGGGTCTGGATCCCCATAGCTTCTCAACCATTAATTGTGTGTACATTAAAGTGTTTGTCACCGATAGTTCAATGGGATTCATTATGTCTTTTGACGGATTCTTCCGTCTTCTTCAGAAACGTCACTACTGTAGGTGTTGGTGTGACGTGTCTTATCAGCTGATGTTAATCATACATTACAAATTGACAGGACGACCACGCTTACTGCTGTCAGTTGATGATGACTGGATTTAGGGGTTATGTTTATTTAATTAAAGAGGGACTGGTTTGGGGCAGGGTTATGATGCACTGAATTCTGATCAGGGGAGAGGTGATGATGATGTAGGGGAGGTGCTCAGCTGGGATTAGAGTTCTCAACGGGCCTAAAAATTACAAGCCAAACCGACCCGACCCACAGGTTTTTAAGCCCGGACCCGACGGAGCCCGACACACCAGCATTAATTATCTGAAAAGAAGAAGCAGGAGCAGGTGGCAGAATTATTAATTCCGAATGAAAAAATTCAGAAGTAAATAAACATCATGTAACCATGGCCGTTGAGAACATTAGACCTGCCAAGTTGATGTGCTGTAGGCCATGCAAATATAGGGGCAGTGATACATAGCTCACAGTGGCGTTAAACCACCATACTTTTGCCATCATAACTTGAACTCAGACATGATACACATTTATGGAATCAGTGTATTAGTGTAACGGAGGATGCCATCATAGGCTGATGTCCACCGCAAGTTTAGTCTGTAAACCTACATAGAAATCATAGAAAAAGATGCTTAGAACTTGACACCACATTTTCAGGTTCCTCTCAATATTGGAAGCAATTCATAGAGAGCTGACAGTCCAGTTTTTCAATGCATAAAGAAGAAATAGTCCTTCAGAGTGAACAAACTGTCTGAAAATGAATTGAGCGTTGAGAGAAGGTATAGAGCTTTAAGAAATGGTTTGGTAGACTGACACTGCGTCAAATGGGATGTATGCATGTACTGTATACCACATTTTGTGAAGTTTCCTCATCCAAGCAAAAAATATGACATGGTTGTTGTCACATCCATAAAACCAATACACAAAATTGTAATTTGGTATAAATCCAGCAATCTTCTATGCGATATCTGTTTTCCAGATTCTGTTGACCCCACCAGGGATGTAAGCAGTAAGGAGAAGGAAATGAAGTCAGGTATACAGCAGCCACCACCAGCTAATACCAAAACATGCACACAAGCACCCTGTCCTGAAACCAAACTGAAAAATATCCAGCACAAAGAGTAAACAGTCTTACTTACTTTTCACCCTCTGTAGAAGACTCATTAACAGTGTTTGTTTTAGAATTACAGCCAGGCACTGAGGCAGGTGGTTTGATGGTTGTTGTTGTTTCACTTCCTCCTGACAGTTCCTCCTCTGTGCATCAAACACTTTGAGTGTCTCCGTGTTGAGGATACTCATGAGTTGCTGACGACCATCCTGGATCAGATTCGGAGTTTGTCCCTGCTGCTCCAAGAGCCAGCATGGGAGAAAATCACAGACCCCCCACTGAGGATCATCTGGTGTTCAGGATGCAGAACACCAAGAGGTAACACCCACAGAAAAACACATTAGACACAGGGAACATCTTTATATACATAGCCATTGCTTTTTTCCACTGTGTCACCTTCAAGAACTCTTTGCTCTTCAATTTCTTGTTTGCAAGCAAACACACAGAGAGCAATTATCTTGAGAGGAGAGGCGATCTAGTGTACTAATGTTCACAGGCCTAACTGTGGGGTTGCATTGACCTGCTTCTGTCAAACCTTGTCAGTTGTCAAGTTCAGTGTGCCAAATGGTTAATATTCTATGGTTCTGGATGATGGTGATTCTGAGCAGTAAAGGAAAGGTGGTAATTTTGTTTGGATAATTCACTGGCATCAGTGACTTTATTAGGAAGAAGGAGCAGCTCTTTTTTAACCTCAGGTGGTTATTTCCTGTTGACCAAATTTGTTGGACAAGCGTTTGTTAATGAGCAAAAAATAATCTGAATGTTTGTGTCCTTTTACATCACATATGACATGTAAAGCTTGCTTTGAGAACAAGCTTGCATTTGAATGCTTTTGGCAATTGTTTTATTTGTAAAGCCATACTTGAGTATGGTCACATACTGTACCCAACTGTGGTCGAGGTTATCAGCCTTTATACCATGGTCTGGGTGAATCCTCGATTCTGATGGGCTGCGGGGTGTCCATTAAAAAGTGATAATGGACACCCA
>NW_028220497.1:0-15130 GCF_045865225.1 Trachurus japonicus | reverse complement strand
ATACCAGCACATTTCTCTTTCTGCACTTTGGTTTTTTTTTTTTGGTGGGGATTTGAGAACTGGACTTAAAAGGTCTCACACTCTTGACTGGAGTCTTTTTTAAAGATGGTTTGCCATAAGCCTGTAAGATGGTAGAATAGGCTACTGAAACAGTTCACTAAAAATGTCTGTTCCCCCTCCTCATGTAGCAATGGCCTTTTCACTTTGGCGATTTGCAACAGATCAAATATTTGACTTTGGCATCTGCATTATAGTCAACACACAGACAACATTTTTTTTTTTTTTTTTTTTTTTTTTTTTTTTTTTTTTTTTTTAACAACTTTATTGATTTCATTTTTTTTTTCAATTATTGAAAACATTCAGGTATTTGTTTAAGTAATGTGTACAAAAGTGAGTGAACCCGCCCCCACCCCCCACACCATCCTGGTGGGCCATCCCCTCAAAATCACATACATAACACTCACCATATTTAACAGGTACACAACAGCCTAAGAAGAAGGGATGGGAAAACATAACATACACCAGAATACAAAAAAAAAAAAAATTAATAATAATAAATAATTTAAAAAAATAATATAAAATAAAATAAAACACTCAGACAGAAAAGACTCTGACATAATCTTTTGTTAAGCGTTTATAGTTTAGAACACCAAAAAAAAAACAGGTACCAACAGTCAGGTGTGTAAAACATTAACCCGAGAGGAGAAAGGAAGACAAATGAATTATCTGAATAAGCAAATAAGCATGTCAGGGCAAAAGGCCTGGCTCTTGATGTGTGTTATAATATTGTGACAAGGTTCTGTCATACTTGTCCTCGAAACCCACGTATTGCATACCTGGTTTTTTTCAGGGCCTTACCCCTACAATTTTACCTCTCTAATCCAGTTGAACATAAAGCTGGGAGGGTTCTTTCCCCTTCCAGTTCTGTAGTTTCGAACGGCGGGCTTTTTGTAATCGTTGCGAAGGCAATTGCCATTTTTTGTGGAGGTTGAGACAACTTTAGCTCATCCCTAACGACTCCGAAGATCCAGCTATTAAAGGGTCAGGCTGCAGTGTTTTTCCAGGTATAGCTGAGTGCGATTGGAAGATTGAGGACCTAGAAAGCCATACTAAGTATGGACTTGACCAAAACATATGGTTTCCAAAGAATCAGGAGAGTGATTGGACATTTAGGACAGTATTGGTTCAAATGTTAGGGTATAATTTTCGCCATGTCTGTCATTAGAATGATGGGCATACCTATGAACAACCTTGGAATTTGAATCAGTCCATTGTCTATTTCAGATTGAAGGATGTGTGTATACGCTGTATAGTTTATTCTTCCAAGAGTCCTCCGGTATTATTTCTACCAAATTCTCCTTCCCATGCCGCTCCTTGATTTTGTCCCACGTTATTCGAGGGCCAGCTATCCCAGAATTAATGTATTAATATTTTTGATATTGCTCTTTTGTTATGTGGGATTTACATTAAGAACTAAGTACAGTATAGTTTCTTTGGGGGGCGGAGATGGATACACCTGTGGTAAGATTTAGAGGCAAATCTCCCGGGATTGATGATTTTATCGGGAAGTGATGTGTCTTTGGGTAAACTTTGGTCATCACATAAAAAATTTTTTTTTAAATGAAGCAAAAGCCATCGTCTGTGAAGAGGTCTTGAAAGTAAAAAAGGCCGCTTCTGTGCCAGATTGCATATTTGCCTGTTCTATTTGAGGATGGAGCAATAAGATGATTAAACATTATTGGAGAGAAACTACAATTTATTGGACTTTTTTGGTTATTGTTGTTCTGAAACTGACCCCAGTTCTTAATTGACTTCTGGACCACCACATTTGAGTTCAGTTCAGATGCTTTGATTTTTTGTGGGAGAGGGGCAGTTATGACTGAGATTGGGGAGATCGGGAGTGTAGCTTTCAGCTCCTTATATCAGCCCAGAGTTGGACCTTCCTTATCCGCGAACGTGGATGATCCAATATGTCTGCTTGACAATATTAGTACCGCTCAAGTAGGGTAAAATAATAAATTAGGGTAAACCCAAATCCACCATCTGGCTTAGCTCTCTCCAGTCTTGACCTTTTTTTAATACGTGCAGGTTTTTTATTCCATCATGATCAATGAAATTCTGGCGATCCAGTTATATGGGCAAATTAGGATTTGGGCAGAAAAAAAAACAGGAATCATTTGAAATAAATAAAGAATCCTGGGCATTACAGTCATCTTCACTGCATTTAGTCCGTCCTGCCAGTGAGAATGGTTGTTTAGACCCACCTATCCAAGTCAGTCTTGGTTTACGGTTAAAAATTGACCTGTAGTTTAATGTTACTGGAAATTATTGCCTTAATTGAGCCTGCTTATTTCTATTCCTTAGTATGTGAATTTATCATTTTGAATTTTGAAAGGGACAATTTTCATACGTTATCTGTCTTTGCCAGATCATTTTTAATGGAAAATAATAGAGATTTGCACAAATTAACTTTATACCCTGATATACTGAAATTTTTGCAACCAATGGAGAAGGCTGGGTTATGACTCTCAATTGGGTACTGATATTTGGAAAAGCAGATCATCAGCATAAAGCAAGGTTTTATGATTTATTTCTCCTTGGAATATACTCTTAATCCTGTCATCTGATCTAATAGCATTAGCCAGTGGTATCGATATTGCGATGTCAAACAGTGGAAGTGGCGGGACAGTTAGCAACCCTGCCTTGTACCTCTGTGGAGCGAAAAATATATTTGTTGATCAGGCCATTAGTCCTGACAGCAGACATAGGTTCTGTGGTGTTGTGTTATAAGACTTTGATCCAATTACAAATACTAGGGACCCATTCATAAACTTTTCCCTATGGTAGCAAAAAGGAGTAGGTCCATTCAATTCTCTCAAACGACCTTTTTGTGTTCAGCGTCAAGGCTCTAGGAATAAACTTCGGGTTGTACAGTGGACATTTTTGGGGGGAATAATAAAATAACACATTAAAAATAATCCCTTCTCAAATTAAAAAAATGTTTGTTGCCGTCCAGAGAATTATAAACCTGTTTGATCCTCATTTAAAACACACAAGACCACATTGTGTGTTTTTAATTAACACCAGTGGTAAGTACTGTACCCAAACAAACGAAATTAAATGGAATTCAACAGGAAGTTTTTTTTTTTAGTTTTTTTTCATTTTTCTGATTTCACAGGCAGGCCTACATTTCACTCTTTTTTGATTTACGACTTCACTTGTGTTGCTGTTTTAACATAGGATGTGGGTGGCTTTTGTTTGTGATTTAGAGCTGATGTATTCATATGTTTGGTTGTGTGGCAACGTGTTACATCAACATTCCCTACTCTCTGTTTGGTCACCTTTGTCTATCCAAGTCCAAGCCATGTGTGCAATCCCTTCCTGTCTGCTTTCTTAGAGGAAAAGACAAACTGTGTGTGCATGATGAAGGCATTATAATAATTAGACTGTAGATTCCCTCGTTGTTTTAAATTCTCATGTCTGCACTGCTTCCAGCTTTTCCAGAATCATAAATCAGAAGTTCTATGCCTCGGCTGTGGTTCGCCAGTGTGGGGACAGACAAGCCTGTTTTGGTCTATAGCTTCATTCGTGGACTTCATGCTGTGGTATGTTTTATAAAAAAACCATTTCCTGTGGGTTGTAAGTGCTGTTTATTAGGAGTAATTATAGTTGGGAAAGCAGAGGCAGGACAGCAGAACTCTTGTTAGCAGCTGTTCACTGGTTATGTTTCTAGTAGAATTGTATATTATATAACTATTAGTTGATATTAGTTATTGTGAAAGAGGAGAGTTTCTCTAGACTTCCACTCGCTCGTACTTCTGAACACACCATCGTTGTAATAGTTTGTTGTCTTCAGGGCCAAACCAGTGAGTAGGGTTCCTACGCAAGTATGGAAAAGTATGGAAAATGGGAATTATTGTATGGAAATATATTTATCTTAATGGAAATATATTTATCTTAATATTTATCTGGGTTTGGTCTTATCTGTTATTTGGGTAAATTATTTTGTATGCACTATTGTACCAAGCTACAATCTCCTGGAAATGATTTGTTTACATAATGGCATACACATTCAGAATAATGGAAGCAAATGATTAATTGCATGATTTTTTTTATATTATGCACATCTACAGTATTTACTCAAGTATCACAAATAATTTGAATTTCTTTACCGAGAAGCCTGGAAATTAGGGTCTGGAAAAAGTCTGGAATTTAGACATTTAAAATGTGTAGGAACCCTGTGAAACAGTTACTGTGAATGGGTTTAAATTGGTTTTTAAAGTGTAAATGCGTTTACCTAAATTGCCACCCTAACACCCAGCAGCGATTGGTAAGTTAGTAAAGTTATTTAAAACTCCAAAGTGAAAGGGTTGACTGGAATAGGAACCCCCCTGGAATTAAACATTTTCATCTCTGTGTTTTAACTCAGGTTTTAAGGGTTTGGGTGTCAAAAGGAATTCAAGGGGCAGAGATTCAGAATCTTTTCACATTGAGTTGTTTTTCTGAATGTATTTTATAGTGACCTATTATCATCAAATTGACCCAAAACTGATATTGGTCATAGTCAGTAGTTGCCCATTTTTGTCCCTTTGTGGTGAGATTGGATCTGTTTATTTGCCTTAAACACAAAGTTCCATGTGGTTTTCTTTTATTTTGCTTGAACAAATGGATATTTTAAAGCGCAGCAGAATAAATTTCGCAGAGGATTTTAATCCACATTTTTCATTTTACTTTAACCCACACAGTACATGTCATGCTCTTGATAAATATAGGTTGACCCTCTGGTGAGGGATAAACGTGAGAAGAGCAATGATCATTGAGGTTTTTGGACCTAAAATAGGAGCAGAGAAGGGGAACTCTTGATTTGATTGAGAAGCATTAATGAGATTTCGTGGTTCAAGTGGGTATACATGTTTTTGTTCTCTGCTTTTACTCTCTTTTCCACTAAAATTTGAAATGGGACAAACAGCCTAAGTTGTGCCAATGGTGATGTTTTTCTAGCTGTAACATATGAATCCGGTTTTATGTGTTTCACTCTTGTCCTGTGAGGCGAACTGGGGTAATTACCCTATCCACCATCCTACCAGTTTTTGTTGATTGTATGTTCTACCATTCAATAGTTACTAGTCGAATTCTTCTCGGTGCCATGTTTGCAGTCATTTTACATTACATATCTACATATTTCTGCCACGATTGTTTTTGGTGTTATCAAGTCTTGGGTGCGGATTAACCTGATCTATTCTATGAATTGTAGGGTCTGGGTATTGTTTTTACCAAGGACCGCACGATACGATTACGCTTCACTATTTTTTTTTTAAAACTTGTAGTCACGATACGATACGATATTTGCGATATCACTAATTGTTGCGTTATAATGCGATATTCTACGATTATTCTACATAGTTCACTGAAAAATGTTAATAGGCATTATGCATCTAAAAATCCGAGTCTGTATGTACATCAGACGGATAGTGTTGATTGGATTATTCATTTTGGGAACAAACTGAGTCAAAACTATTGTAATTCAATTTATCAATGCCATTTTTTTACAAGTGCAAGTTACAACAACGTATTTCAATTGGATTTAGGTCTGAAACATGATCTATTATTTGAATTAAAATTTGAAAAAAAAAAAAAAAAAAATGTTTTTTTTGATAATGTTTTTTTTTTTTTGAAAAAAAAAATATCGATTTTTAATTATTGAATATCGATATCGGTGAATCGACGGGTATATCGTTTCGCGATTTATGGCCATATCGTTATTTTTGCCCACCCCTAATGGAATAGGGGTTCTATTGTTGGCAAACTACCCAGGTATACAAAATTCTGAGAAGATTAAATTAAAGTCTTCATTTGTGAATAAACTGATTCTGTTTAAACCCACTTGTTTTCTCGTTCATGCAGCCAATGGTTCGTTAGCAAAAAAAATAACTTTGTTGTCCAACATTTTCTTTCAACCTTCCATTTCCAGCCTTTGCCAATCATGTTATAACAGAATCAGAATTGTAGGGAAAAAAACAAAAAAACCTCTTGGTGTTTGTAGAGTCTTTCAGTCTTCACCTATGCAACTGTCCTTTGGGCAGTTTGTTGTTTACCAGTCAGCAAACTGTTAAAATGTAACAAGGTTAAACTGATGTCATGAGACCAGCTGGTCACACTGCACAATGCCTCAGTTGTGTCTCGGCACATTGGTTTGTAATTTTTCCACTTGTGATTTCTGTTCTGATTTGTATTTAGATCAAATTTCATGTGGCCGGAGTGTAATAGAATTAAGGCCCTTGACTTGAAATGGGTTTTTTGTTTTTTCTATCTAGGACATGTTAAGTTGTGACTTGTGTTATTGCCTCCTGGTTTTTTTCAGTCGCCATTTGTTGGTGTGTAGTTTGGAGTGGTCTGTATTGGTGGCGCTTCATTTTTCTGTTATATCTGTCTGGCTTGGTCCAGCTGCTCTGCACACATGATTCTAACAATTATTCTTCTTGTGGTGCATGAAAACCCATAAAATGGTTTTAAAAGCATCATTTCCTGAGTTGTCATGACTGTGGTTTAAAGTTCACCACAGACAGAGAGCAGCACTACATATTGACTAAGGATGGGAAATTGTCACAGGTTTTTACTTCAGCACTGTAAACACTCTATTCAGCCACTGTCTCTTTCAGTCTTTGTAGTTATTGAAATCAAGGATTTCTTTGCAAGGACGTTTGATTGCGTTTCTGGAATGACCTGACTCCTGCTCTCTGGCCTCCTGGTCCGTCCTCTTCTGCTTCACAGGTATTACTACAATCCTTGCTGACGTTTCAGATCCAGCTGTGTGAGCTGAACAGATTGTTAGCCTAAATTCATGCTGTGAGATTAAGGGGGCGATTGTGAATGCCCCATTGGGGACTCACTGGTGGATTATTAAATAGAAATAGTACACCGGAGTTGAGTGTCACACAGAGATTTCATGAAAGAACTTTAAAACCAGTTCCATGTGGTGTAAGATCTTTGCATCAAGCACACACACACACACACACACACACACTCACACTCTCTCACACACACACACACACATCACCACACACATACACACCACACACTGTTGCCTACTGTCCAATTCGCCAAACTATGTGTGAATCAAACACTTGTGTTTTTTACACGAATGCGCTGCGGCTTAATTTGTGTTCGTCTAAGAAAAGGAGTTGATGCAGTGTTTTAGAAGATGCCATCATTTGTAAGGCTTAGTGGGTTTTAAAATGCTGAAGGTTTTCAGACAATCCATGGGGGATCCCCAGAGGACATCTGAAACAAATGTGATCCTATCAAGGGGCAATCTTTAATCCAGGTTTGCAGTTATTGATTCTTTGACTCTAGAGAAGCAGATTGGCAATACTCATGGGACAGCAGAGGCGGTCAGCTGCGTCCATGGGACCAGTGGACAACAAATCAGGTGTTCTGATCTGTTTTTAATAGGATGTTGGAGGTTCACGTCAGTCCAATAAAGGGATCGCTTGGGACAAATGCTGATCTTTTATACATAATAGATTTAAAAAGACATTTTGTAAACACAGGTTGGAGGAAATTAACCTTATCATGGAGGTTATCTCTTTTTCTTACCCAACCCTGACTGCCTTTTATGACATCTTTATTCTCATTATGTATTTTGCCAAGAAACTGAAAGCTGAAGTCACATGTCTGTTCAAGGCCTCTCATCTTTATTCAACCCTGTTTGGTTTCAAATTCCCTTTTTGTTTCTGCAGTGCATTCCATGTGTGCGTTAATATTCTCTGTAAATACAAGCTGTAGTTGTTGTTAGTAATGCTGTCTGCCACTTCACTAGAGTCAGTCAGGCATGCAATGCATGTCATACCACTGTTAATCATCATAATTGGGATAAACGCCAACATTTTTTTTTTTTTTGTGTGTTCTTGCCTCAATCCCGAGTCCAATGTCCAGCAGTTTAGACACCATCCAGTTCGACTGTCCGTCGCCCTTAGTAACAAGGGAGGATGGAGCCGGTTTCACCTGATAATTAGCTTAGCTCAAACGCTGGAGCGTGTATAGGTAGTGATTGCATGCCTCCTACCCGAGCCGAAAACAGGAGGTCAGAAGCTGATTTTCATTGTAGCTCAAAACTCTGTAAATATATCACTTTATCAACATTTCAAACTGTTTTAGGCGAGAAAAGGGGAAGTTAGCCGTTTAGAGCAGCAGGTCTGTGTCGTTAATTTGTCTTGTCTAATACGGCTCGTTTAAATTTTTTATTTTGTTCGGACGAATTCGACGCTACTCAAGCTAGCCGTTGTGACCAACGCACTTCCGGTTACTTTCACAAAAATTAAAAACACCCTTTGCCCTTTACATACAAAAATTCATTGACGATTGAATTTGTGCTTTTACTTTGAAATTTAGGAAGCTAAACCTACCCTCGATTGTAGCTAGCTTGTAACCAAAATAAACCTTGAACCCTCCGTTTTGGGACCCTGGCGATCTCGTCCCGTTACCGGCATCTTGACCGCTCTAGTATGGCCTTATCCGGAGATGTTTTGTCAGCTCTGTGACGAAGATCGGCCCGCCGGTTTCCGTTTAGATGTTTGCTGATTGAGTTTACTCTGATGATTTTTAGGTGGAGGCCAAGCTAACCACTATCTATGCACTTCCAGTGTTTGAGCTAAGCTATTTACAGGAGATACGGCTCTATCTCCCTTGTTACTGCACGAACAGTCGAAAAGGCTGGTGTCTATCTGCTTGGTCATGGGACTCGGGAGTGCGGCCCAAAAGACACGAAAAATAAAAAAATGTTGGCGTATCCCTTTAACTATGAGAGGGTGCAGGGCAGTACTCTCCCACACCTTTACCAAGAGGCTTTTATTTATAGGTACTAATGATGCAATACAGTCCAAATTTTTTTTTTCTTTTTGACAAGCAGGTGAATGGCCAGTGATTTGTGTTTCTGTCCTGAATTCTGGTAGGTTGGCTCTCAGGGTAGCTATTCAGTATTCTCAGCTACCTAAACAACCTAAAGCTGGACATTTTAGATGATGGGGCTATTGTTATAAATAAAAGCCATTGACTTGATTGTCATGCTTCTTTATCCGACTTAGTCGATTAATCGTTGTAATATGATAGATCAAATCGACGATCAAAATAGTTGTTGTTTGTTGCGAGCCCGATAGGTATAGTATAGCCTAAAAATAAATAAAAAAAAAACCAGTGACCAGTGTCTTTATGAAATACAGCAAAGCTAAGGTTTTTGCACCTGGGTTGGTCACTGGAGCAGGTTCTGCCAAGATCTTTATCTCTCTCTGTCTTTAGTTTCTTCGTTTGTCATGACCATTCTTTTTCATTTTTTTTTCTCTATGGGCTGTTGCTCAGTCCATCTCTCCTTCTTGACGGGGTAATTCTGTTGCATATTTTTCACTGCTCAATACTTCCGCCTCAATGTGCTTTTACTGTGCTCCAATCTATGTCAGTCTCATTAAAAAGTCTTGAGAAGGTCTGGTGATAACAGAGGAGCAGACTGCACCTCCTCTTTCCCAGGGTTAATCCTTAAAATTGCATTATCTGTTATCATGTGCCAGTTTGTACCAATATTCTGCTCCCACTCGTTTCCCTTGTTCGACCTTTTGCATGGTGCTACTTTCACCCCCGTTGCTGACTGGCTGATTGTTAACTTAGTTGTGTTACTCAGTCTGGTCAGCCTCAGAGCCTCATTACAACGGTTGTTTTTTGTGCACATATGGACCAGAGGAGATATTCACACAAAATGTGTTGCTGTAATCCTTTTAAACATTTTTTTTTTTTTTTTTTTTCGTCGAAGCATTTAAATACATTTCACAGACTTTAACCTCTGCATGGTGCTGTGGCTGCCTTGTGTATGTTAAATCAATTTTACCTTTCTTTGAGAACTTTTCAATGAGAAGACACAGATTCATTCTCAGATTGGTCATGTGGTGTGATGGTTAACACAGATGTCATCAATTCCCTGCTTTTTAGTGGAATCTTCAAAGAAACATCCGTCTTCTCTACAGAACAAAATACTGTTGATACGTTATAAAACTCTACTAGAAGACGTTTTACCGATTATGAACTTTTTACTTTCTTGAAAAATTCTTGAAAATCATTTTGCCTCCTTTCGTTTACACTTTGAATCCTCACATGTTGAGCAGCTCTGAACTCTGTGTTTTTGCCCAGAGCCATCTGGTCTTATGAGAATAAATCTAATTTTGAAATCTAACTTCAGTTGGAAAACATGTAAAACTGATATGAATTATTTATTGATTTAATTAAAAGATTCAGTTGGTACTAAATATAAAGACTTTATCAACGCTTATCCTCAACAGTAATATGTATATGTATAGAAATGTTATAGATCAACAAAAAGTGCAGGGTGTTGTTTATGACTCTTATACAGAAACAAAGTAATACAACTAATATTAGATTACAATCTGTTCCAAGAATAAAGGCATGAATAGCAGGATGAATTTGGTCCACTTTCTTTTCCCAGACTGAATTATTTAGGGTTGTGACGTCTTTTATTACACTTAAAGGGACTATGAGGAGTTTTGGAAAGCGAAGTGTTTTCACACCACATTTCCCATGAGCCTCCGCGCGCACGGTGAAATTCTTGGACCGGCGCAAGACAGATGAAAGCGAAAACATTTGCCAAGAATGTTTTCATTGATCAGGAATGAAAGTCGGAGGTTGGAAGTAGAGGATGACATTTTTCGGGAATTCCCACGGGTCACGTGACTCCCGTGGGATTCCCGTGGGATGGTAGTCAATTTCACCTCTAATCACGTGATTGGGCAAGAGCGTGAGTAAAAATGAACGGGAGCAGAAGGGAGCGGGATGGGACTGTCTGAAAACCATGATGCATTACATTTTATTTCAAAATAAATCGATATCTGATTCTGAACATTTCTCCCAAGCCTTGCGCTTAAAATCACCGTCGCCATGTTGTAGTTTTCATTCAGCCTCACAACACTGCATCACAAGAGAAAAGAACTACACCGGAAATTACATCCTGTAATGACCGTGAAAACTGCAACGCGCAATGGTGTGACCATGCACTGTAAAATTTTTCATAGATACAAAAAGTTCCATAAATCCTGTTGGATTAATGGACCCATTAACAAGTGTGAGTAACACAGATTCATCCACATTAATATGATACTTTTTTTATAAACAAAAGCAAACTCCTCGGGGTCTCTTACATTCAATAAGATAATAATAATAATCAGGAAACCAGTTTATTTACTCCTTATGCCAGTAGCACTAGTGCTGCAGACATTCAAGGTCCCAGATGATATATTGGACTGACTAATTTGGCATTGTCATTATCATGCTAAAATGATCACTCAGATCAAAGCAAACACTGTATTTAAAGTGCAGGCTCAGAGAGCTCGACTCCAGGTTCAAAGACCTCAATGAACTGATTGGAGAGAGACATCTCTCAGGGCAACAAGCAGCTCTGTAGTGCAGCACCACAGACCCAGACAGTGCAGTTAACCTAAGACTGGGCTGATGTGTGAAATATAGTTTGCCCTGGTTTGCGCTGTGGCTGCCAAGCTTTGTAACAGCCTATGGCACATTTGGTTAATATTTTGTGCTGCATCTGAAGAGTTCATTTGCAAAAGCAGATACGTGCCATTTTGAAAAAAATGAGCTGAGGCTTTGTAATTATTCTTTGCATAGTGTTGTTTTCAATAAAACTTTATTTTTTTTGAGATATGTCTGTTTTGTTACATCTCAAAGTCACTCAACTTTGGTTTGACTGATATCGCCTTATGTAAATAAAAAATGAAGATTCTAGAATTTTTAAAAAACTGAGTTATCTGCTTTTGCAAATGAACTCTACAAACTGTGAAAAATGTATAAATCCTACATGTAATGCATCATGATAACATCTTTTCATTTGACCCTCTCAGACAAATGTCCAAGTCCTTTAATTTTCAAGACAAAAACTAAAACTAAAGCCCATCTATTATCTTAGAGATAGAATTATACTGTAGATATCCCTCAGTTGAGGGTATTACATCAGGCTCAAGCCACAGAGGTTAGTAGCATACTTCATGTTAACAATAAGGTTTCAAGAGGTGTTGTGATTTCTGTCTTCTTAGAATTAAACTGCCAGAGTGATGAAACAATAGGGGTGTGCATTGGCACTGCCCTCACGATTCGATTCGATTACGATTCAGCAGGTAACGATTCGATTCGATTCGATTCTCCGATGCATTGCGATGCATTGCAATGCATCAAAATTCTACTGCACACAACATGGCAAATTTTTCATCAGACATGAAATATTGAACAACAGATTTTATCGGCTGCTATGTATTATCACTCTCCTGTATCTTTGACATAAATGTCATAAAATAAAATAAAATTGAATGGTACAGGTATTGGATTATGGGATTTTAAAACCTGAAAAAGAAAACAGAAATCACTTCTAGGGCTTCCCCAAAAAATTAGCCGACCAAAATTTCATTGGTCGATTGGTCGCAGGAAAAAACAAACAAACCTTTGGAGCCGTGTCTTGTCAATATTAACTCAAAATCAATATGACTTAACTATATGAAAGACTACGGGGCTTTTATTTTGAAGGGCCAGATACAGGAAGTCGTGACACTTTCTGTTGTGGTTGTTTTTACACGGCACGGCAGGTCTCTCTCTCTCTGCATCAGAGACCCCCAGCCTGAGCTCAGTCACTCCCCCTCCTCTACTGCCTGTAGTAACGGTAAAACCCGACCGGCTTGTTGAGTCTCGGACCCGACACGGCCGGACTAACGAGCGTTAATTAATTAATTCTCAACCGGACCGCGGGTGAAAAAAAAAAAAGGAAAAAGAAAGCCAGCGGCAACACTGCTACTGCTGGTGCTGCCGCCTGCCGCTTAGCATGTAGCCAAAGATATTCAATAAATTGAAAGATGCTCCATGAGCGGCTGCTCCAATGATATGAAATGGTATACACTTCCTGTCTCTCTAAATGGGCGTGGCCAACCGTCACCCCACCTCGTCTGTGAACGTGTGTGTGGATTTATACAATTTTTAGGTAGATGAAAGTGAGATATTTATATTTTCTTATGATAACATTAAATATTTACACTACTAACAGTAATATTTAGCATGCCAAAAATAATTTAAATCATTTTCACGGGAGTTCGCGGCCGTTTGTTTGACCGTGGGGAGAAAGACCCGATCATAATCGGTGTTCACATTAAATTGTCCCATAGGAATCAATACACTCCAAACTGCCTCTGGTCTCTCTAAAGGGGCGTGGCCGTGCAGAAGCCCACGTGACATGCATACAGGAAGCTGACTCGTCATGAAAGTCTTGGTTTATAAACCGTCTTTGATGTAGCTACAGGCTGCACGTGTCGTTGCTACGGAAATGCCCCCGGAGGTAATTGAAACTTCACAACTTTATTTGAGGCCAGAAAATAAACAGTGACATAATCGATTATGGCACGTTGCCGCATCGATGCTGAATCGTGCATGTCCCGCATTGCAATGCATCGCCGAATCGATTATTGTTGACACCCCTATGAAACAATCACTCTTTTATAATCTGTTGAATACAGATCAGAAGGTTTCAGGTCTGCAAACATGCTGTAAGACTCCACACAATCTTCACTTCTTTTTCTTGCTTGATTTCATTGTCAATGCACAGTCTGTAATAAATCTGTGTGTATTTAGGGCGGCACAGCAGTGAACGGTGCAAATTACAGCCAGAGTCAGTCAGGTGGATTTATGCTCCTCTATGGAGGTGTAGATTTCCCTGGTGCCGCAGCTGATTTATGTAGTAGTTCACTTTGGGATTAAACCTGTTGATTTTTAAAAGTAACACCACAACAAAGGATGAATGTGTTGTATTTCATGCAGCATCCATTATATCTAGAACTCTACAGAAAAGTAGCTGTATCAGAACACAAACTGCACATTTATCTGTTGCTGCTGAATAAAAGATAGCTGAGCATCTGTTTTGAGCTATTTAGGGCCCGACCGATATGGATTTTTTGGGGCCGATGCCGATGCCGATTATTAGGGGGAAAAAAAATCCGATAACCGATTAATCGGCCGATTATTTTTTTTTTTTTATAAAGTTTTACAATTTTATTAATTTAAGTAATATATCTACATATATTATATAATATATAAATTAGGGCTGCCAAATTTTCATTGGTCAATTGGTTGCAGGAAAAAACAACAACATTTGGAGTACTGTCTTGTCAAAATTAAGTCAAAATCAATGACTGAACTGTGAAAGGCTATAGGGCTTTTATTTTGAAGGGCCAGATACAGGAAGTCATGACACGTGACACTTTTTTGTTGTTGTTGTTGTTTTTACACGGCACGGCGGTCTCTCTCTCTCTCGCTCTCTTTTTTTTTTTTTTTGAAAAGCGACTTTTTCCAGTGTTGTTCCAGACGTTTCTGGTTTGTTGATCTCGAAGTGGAAGCACGTATCACCGCTGTTTTCAATGTTTAGCGGGTGCTGCCGCGAGCCCCGGTCCCACAGCGCTCAGTGTGTCACGGAGCAGAGACATGATTGTCCCGCTGCAGTCAGAGACCCGCACCGCCGCCCCCCGCCCCCCACACAGCCTGAGCTCAGTCACTCACCCTCCTCATCCACTGTGTTTATTGATAAACGGGCGTAGCTACTGCCGGTAATAACTGTAAAACCCGACCGGCTTGTTGAATCTCGGACCCAACACGGCCGGAGTCATGAGCATTAATTAATTATTCACAACCCGACCGCGGTGTAAAAAAAAAGAAAGTAAAAAGAAAGCCAGCAGCAACACTGGTTTTGAGACAGTTAACAGTTAATCAAGTTGTTAATAAGCTGTGTGATGTGTGTGAGTGACAAGGCTATGGCAGAGCGTGTCCTGCTGCAGATCAGTCACTCTGCTGTGAGGTGGTTAGTGGATGCAGTTGGATGCGCCCTCTACAGGATAAATAACCTAATGTCGGGGGATCTTTTCAAATGGGGGAACATTTTCAAAGTAAAACCAAGTCTTATTCCCTGCATTTTATTTCTGAAAATATCGGCGACAATCGGCGAGTTTTGGCCGATTACCGATTATTCTCAAACGGGCTATAATCGGCCGATTTAATCGGCTCGCCGATAAATCGGTCGGGCCCTAATAACAAA
>NW_028220496.1:0-7059 GCF_045865225.1 Trachurus japonicus | reverse complement strand
TACATTTTTAGGGTCCGGGCAGCGCAGCTGCCAGGACACTATTGTATTCCTAGGAATTCTTCTTCTTCTTTAGGGTCCGGGCAGCTAAGCTGCCGGGACACTATTGTATTCCTAGGAATTCTTCTTCTTTCTTTCTTTCTTTCTTCTTCCAAGGAAGTCATACTTCCCATGGGCGAAAACTCACCAAACTTCACAGAAACATCCGACCCCATGCCAGATTCACTCAACTCCAAGGACATGTGCCCCCCCCCTCCTAGGGGGGGGCACAATAAGCGTTTAAATTTAAAAACTTTAAAAATTCCTACCAAACCAACGGTAGATGCTACAGTGTTGAAACTTCACCACAATGTAGCCTCAATACTGCTGAAACTTTTGTCCACTTAAACTCATTACAAATTATGAAGTCCATCACTCTGTTTTTTTCAATAACTGTAAAACTTTTAAAATGTATCTCCTCCCACAATTTTTGCTCAATTGTCACCAAACTTGCTACAGAGCATCTCCAGACTGTCCTCCACAAAACTTGTTTCTCGGATTTTTGATTAAGCAAAAATTGAGCCTACAGTGCATGAAAACGTTTGACTGTAAACACTACTGTAAACATATACCATCAAATTCTTGCTAAATACATTTTCAAACTTCCTGAAAAAAAATTTGGCAAATATCAGAATTTTAATTCAAAAACTGAATTTTTGAGAACATTTTGAATTCTGCTCTCATGGGAACAACTGCAGCCAATGTGAGTGTGGAATTTTTAAACATCAGATTTTCTCTTATGAAGCAAAACACTTATCATTAAAAACAAATCACCAACATTTTCATGCTGTCAAGATGCAATTTATGTATTATCAGATTTTTGTTTAGATGACTGAATTTCTGAAATTTTGACCATTTCATCACAACAGCTGCCCGGGCACTGACTCATCTGAGTGGATAAATGAAGCTACACAGCAGGTCTCACTACCAGCCAATTAGCTCAGCGAGTTAAGAGCTGGTTCTTGGTGTCAGAGGTTGTGGGTTCGAGACCCAGCAAGGGTGATGATGATGATGATGATGATGATGACAGATCAAAATGTCACATGTCCTCAAGCTGTTTTGCTGTCTAAATGCAATTTATGTATTAACAGATTTTTGTTTAGATAACATAATTTCTGACTTTTTTGACCATTTTTGAAATCTGCCTTTACAACAGCTGCCCGGGCACTGGCTCACCTGAGTGGATAAATGAAGCTACACAGCAGGTCTCACTACAAGCCAATTAGCTCAGCCAGTTAGGAGCTGGTTCTTGGTGTCAGAGGCTGTGGGTTCGAGTCCCAGCAAGGGTGATGATGATGATGATGACAGATCAAAATGTCAGTTGTCCTCAACACGAAACACAAGACAATTGTCCTAATGGTGGCACCACAGCAAGCTTCTAATTTTAAAAATCCAAATAGCTTGGACTGGACTATGTGCGAAGGCTCCTAACATCTTAGAGTCACAGTAGATGTTTAACAAATACATATCATTACCTCAAAAACTGATTTTTCTTTTTACTGTGGTTTCAAATCTGCCTACACGACAGTGAATGGCTTACTCAATTTGTGAAGCCACTGTTGAACTGCCACTTGTCAATTAGCTCAGTGCGATAGACAACGGTCTTTGGTTCCCGAGGTTGTGGGTTCAATCCTCAACTGGTCCAAATTGGACATTATAAGGACAACTGTCTTGTCTTCCTATTCTCCTGTTTGTTGCTCAGAATTGCCTAAATTTGCCCAAAAGTAGCCCGGACCCGACCCATCGCTGCGCAGCAGCTATAATCTTCTTCTTCTTCTTCTTCTTCTTCTTCTTTCTTTCTTTCTTCTTCTTCCAAGGAAGTCATACTTCCCATGGGCGAAAACTCACCAAACTTTGCACAAAGGTTCAGTCCCATGCCAGATTCACTCAACTCCAAGGACATGTGCCCCCCCCTCCCAGGGGGGGCACAATAAGCGTTTAAATTTAAAAACTTTAAAAATTCCTACCAAACCAACGGTAGATGCTACAGTGTTGAAACTTCACCACAATGTCGCCTCAATACTGCTGAAACTTTTGTCCACTTAAACTTATTACAAATTATGAAGTCCATCACTCTGTTTTTTTCAATAACTGTAAAACTTTTAAAAATGTATCTCCTCCCACAATTTTTGCTCAATTGACACCAAACTTGCTACAGAGCATCTCCAGACCGTCCTCCACAAAACTTGTTTCTCCGATTTTTGATTAAGCAAAAATTGAGCCTACAGTGCATGAAAACGTTTGACTGTAAACAGTACTATAAACATATACCATCAAATTCTTGCTAAATACATTTTCAAACTTCCTGAAAAAAAATGAGAATATTCTGGAGTCATGGTTGATGAAGTTTAGCAAATATCAGAATTTTAATTCAAAAACTGAATTTTCTAGAACATTTTGAATTCTGCTCTCATGGGAACAACTGCAGCCAATGTGAGAGTGGAATTTATAAACATCATATTTTCTCTTATGAAGCAAAACACGTATCATTAAAAACAAATCACCAACATTTCCATGCTGTCAAGATGCAATTTATGTATTATCAGATTTTTGTTTAGATGACTGAATTATTGACATTTTGACCATTTCATCACAACAGCTGCCCGGGCACTGGCTCACCTGAGTGGATAAATGAAGCTACACAGCAGGTCTCACTACCAGCTAATTAGCTCAGCGAGTTAGGAGCTGGTTCTTGGTGTCAGAGATTGTGAGTTCGAGACCCAGCGAGGGTGAAGATGATGATGATGACAGTTCGAAATGGCAGATGTCCTCAAGCTGTTTTGCTGTCTAAATGCAATTTATGTATTAACAGATTTTTGTTTAGATAACAGAAATCTGTGTTCACAACTGCTGCCCGGACACTGACTCCCTGAGTCTATTTGAGAAGACACACACCATGTCTCACTTCCAGATAATTAGCTCACTGAGTTAAGCGCTGGTTCTTGGTGTCAGAGGTTGTGAGTTCAAGACCCAGCCAGGGTGATGATGACAGATCAAAATGTCAAATGTTCTCAACACGAAACACAAGACAATTGTCCTAATGGTGGCATCACAGCAAGCTTCTAAATTTAAAAATCCAAATAGCTTGGACTGGACCATGTGCGAAGGCTCCTAATATCTTAGACTCATAGTAGATGTTTGACAAATACATATCATTATTTTACCTCAAAAACGGATTTTTCTTTTTCTGCCTACACGACAGTGAATGGTTTACTCAATTTGTGAAGCCACTGTTGAATGCAATTTGTCAATTAGCTCAGTGCGATAGACAACGGTCTGGTTCCCGAGGTTGTGGGTTCAATCCTCAACTGATGCAAATTGGACATTATAAGGACAACTGTCTTGTCTTCCTATTCTCCTGTTTGTTGCTCAGAATTGCCTAAATTTGCCCAAAAGTAGCCCGGACCCGACCCATCGCTGCGCAGCAGCTATAATTCCCTTTGTACTTTGTGCAAAGTACATTATTAAGATGTGTATGAGCTATCCTTTTTACAAAAAAATATGAACATTCTGAAATTTAGGGCTGGGCAATATGAACCAAAAGTAATATTGTGATATATTTTTTTAACTGAATGGCAATATAGGATATACTGTAGGCCTATAGCCTATTTATACTATTTCCATGATGTAATTATGAGTTTCCACCAATTAGCAGCCAGTAGTGGCTTAATATTTTTGTCAGAGGCAAACCCTTAAAAAGGCTGTCAGTTCTAGGTCAAAACCACATGTGGCAAATGACACAGACAATTGTAGGTATTGGGCTGATATTAAATTGTAGCTATAGGAAAAATACATCTCCCTCTCTCTCTCTCGCTCTCTCTCTCTCACACACACACGCACGCACGCACACACACACCTGTAGCTGCGCTGTCCCTCTCCCTCTGTTCCCCTCCTCTGTTGCTTTGAGCTCCCAGCTGTGCATGGATACGTAACTACAGGTTATATCTGGCTTATCACCGGGCCGGTTCTGCCCCCAGGCCGGTTCTACCCCACCAACCCGACCGGACATGCCGGTTCGCATCGAGAATCTGCGCTAATGAGTCCGGCCACGTCGCGTCGGGGCTTCATCAGCAGGTCGGACCGTGTTGGGTTTTAACTTTCAGGCCCAGTGAGAACTCGAGCCGAGCTGGACCAAGAGCAGGACTTTAGCGGTGAATGTCGGTGCTGTCCTTACACTACGCAACGAGCCGCTGTTGTTGTGTTGTAGTAGTCAATACGTGAGAGTCGGCGGCTCTGTGTCTCTGTTGTCCGCTGCAACTTGACGGAGGGAGCGAGGGAGGGAGGGAGGGGCGGGGGGGGGGGGAGAGGAGAAGTGGCGCTCACTCAATCTGTGAGGGAGGGGCGGGGGAGTGAGCTCAGCAGACTGCTGAGAGAGGGCCGAAAGAAACGGAACTCCAACATTTGTCCCGCGGGCCGGATTGGACCGCCTGGCGGGCCAGGTGGGTCAGTGTGAAAGCACCATCGCACTCTAATGCGCACCAAAACTAGTGCGGCCTGAGGAGGTGGTCTCAGTTCGGCTCCAGCCTAACTCTGGTGCGCACTAGTTGCTGTGTGAAAGCAACCGCACTCTGGTGCGACCCTACTGCCAGGCAAACTCAACAAGTTTGAGCTGAAAGGGCTCCCGTAGTCGTTGATAACGGGTTAACGCAGCGGGGCGACCACCCAGTGCTCCGGTCCTACGCAGCTCTGTCCCCACAAACGAAGCACCAGCAGCGGGGCAGCCGGTCCGTGCGTGTCCGCTGAGTCCGCTCAGACACCGGACAGGTCGGCGGGTCCGTCCCTTGGGTCCACGGAGCAGCTGATTACCTAGCAGCAGAGGTCCGCCCGTGTTTAACGTTTAACCGGGAACTAACGGGACCGAGCTGGGTGAACGCAACCGGAAACCAGCCGGAAGTACCAAACTAGAAAAGTAGATCGGAACTAGTGTTGCACCGATACCGATACTAGTATCGGTAGGGGGCCCGATACCGCACTAAAATGCTGGCATCGGTATCGACGAGTAAAACAAATGACGCACCGATGCCATTTACTAATATGAACGCTGTGCCTTGTGTCTTCTCTCGCCCGACACTCACTGCTGTGTGATCACACGTGTTCAGTGCATGCCAAGCCAAGTAAGGATGTAAACAATTCAATTAATTGCAGTTAATCCTTTTCAAGGAGTTTTTTGTGAAATGTAAACAAGCAAAAACGACATAAAGTAGCGGGATCTTTATTTAAATGTGTGCGCACCGCACTGAGCAGCGCACTGAGCACACAGGGGAGAGAGGAGGTGAGAAGAGACAACAACACTGTTACCTGCTGTATACTGGCCTCAGCCTGTACCATCGCTAAAACACAGAGACCAGTGTGTAACGAGTCAAAAAGCCGCCGTCACTGAGCTGCCAAACCGACGCGGATCCGGTGTGTTTATCAAAGCTTGTTCGCCGTGCTGAGGCACCGGGTCGATTTGAGCTGCGTTCAGGCTGCAGTGACGGCGGCTTTTTCACTCGTTACACTCTGGTCTGTGGCTATGGTCTGTGGCCAGTAGCCTATACAGCAGAACAGTGTTGTCTCTTTTCACCTCCTCTCTCCGTGTGCGGTGCGCACACATGTAAATAGAGACCCCGCTACGTTATGTCGGCGCGGTCGCTACCGGAGCTTAATTTAAAAAAAAAAAAAAAAGCGCTCGTTGCGGTGCAGCTGAGAGCAGCGGAGTTTCCTCTGCTGCAGCTGACATGTGGTCAAGACGAAGCTACAGAGTACACCTGTCACTGTCACAGGTGTCTCTCATCTCATCTCATTATTATAGGACTTCAACCTCAGCGCTCTGTCTTCAGACCTGTCCCTGAACATCACACATGGACAGCATGGAGTTGCCTGTGTGATTGGTTACTGAGTTTATTAAAGGGATAGTTCACCCTAGAATGATATTTCGCTCATTATCTACTCACCCTCATGTTGACTAAGGGCTGGAAGAAGTGTCAGAGTCCACCGTCCCTTCTCTGAGTTACAGGGGGTCTTGGCGTAGCAGTGCATTTCAATGCAACGGTTGCAAAGGGACACCAGAGCTCTTCGTAAAAAAAACATACACAAAAAAACATCCAAATACCTCCATGATGCTCGTATGTAATGTCCGTCTTGTGCTGAAGCCCCAAATTGCGTAATTGTCCCGAAAAAAAAAAAAAAAGTCTATATTTTAAGCTTGTTTGTAGCGGAAGCTTCTCGAAGCTCCTCTTCCTGGTCCGTCCAAATCTCGCGTGATTTGCGCCGGCGTCAGTGCGGTTACTGCGAATCACGCGAGATTTGGACAGACCAGGAAGAGGAGCTTCGAGAGGCTTCCGCTACAAACAAGCTTCAAATATAGACTTATTTAATTTTTTTCGGGACAATTACGCAATTTGGGGCTTCAGCACAAGACGGACATTACATACGAGCATCATGGAGGTATTTGGATGTTTTTTTGTGTGTGTTTTTTTACGAAGAGCTCCGGTGTCCCTTTGCTACCGTGGCATTGAAATGCACTGCTACGCCGAGACCCCCTGTAACTCAGAGAAGGGACGGTGGACTCTGAAAATTCTTCCAGCCCTTAGTCAACATGAGGGTGAGTAGATAATGAGCGAAATATCATTCTAGGGTGAACTATCCCTTTAATGTTTACATCAGGCTGCGTTCAACCAATCAGTTTATGCTACTGTTATTTATGTATATATACAGTAATCATTAGTGTAGTGGCAGGAAAGACCATTTCATGTATCAAATCTATTGTGTTGGTCAAGTCAGAGGAAAAATGTTTGGGGTGTGTTTACTGTTTCTAAATGTAAAAATGCGTTACATTGGACCCTCAACGTGTTACTTAAACATTTTTACCAGGTAGGCAATAAAAAAGTTCTACTGGATTATAGTATTAGAAGAAAAAAAGCTCTTATATATTTTTTTTTCCAAACTGTGTGGTATCGGAACGGTATCGGTATCGGCAGATACTGCACAGCCGGGAATCGGAATCGGTATCGGGGGCCAAAAAATGGTATCGGTGCAACACTA
>NW_028220495.1:0-15157 GCF_045865225.1 Trachurus japonicus | reverse complement strand
TAAGAGGCTTCAGTGAATCTTTGTTGTTTTGTTTGAGTGGAAGATAAATTTGGACATCATCTGCAATGAAAGGGGATGTGTTTTTTTTAAAAATTGATCCTAAAGGTAATAAATGCAAAGCAAAGAGAATAGGGCCTAAACAAACCACTTTGAACCTCCTCTGCTGTAACATGTGAACACTCTGCCACCTAGTGTCAACTTGTCTTATCACCACAAAAGAAAAACTAATATATTTACTCTCTCTTTTCTCATCAGTGTTATTGACAATGACACTGGCAGTGGAGAGGTGGGAGACTGAGGAGAATGAGTTGAAACAATCAGGATCAATTTTTCACTCTTGTTGTGTTAAACTGATTAAAGCTGCAAATAAATATTTTAATGATTGATTAAATTGTCTAATAATTGTCTATGAAATATAAAGAAAATGAAAGCTCCTTTTACAACAGCTTGTTTGCTTCACCCAACAGTCCCAAATACTGATACTAATACTGATAAAAAGAGACTGTTTACAATGGCCGACAAGAGCAATAATTTGAAAACAAACACTAGTTATAGGGTCTATAACTATCTTACAGAGCGGCCACAGTATGTGAGGCTGGGGAATTGCATGTCAGACACAGTGGTGAGCAGTGTAGGAGTACCACAAGGTACTGTGCTCTCATCTTACCTCTTCCCACTTTTCACTGCACATTTCACATCCACATCTGAATCTTGCCATGTTCAAAAGTAGACGATACGGCCATAGTGACATGTGTGAAAAAGGGACAGGAAGATGAATACAGGGACCTGGTGGGGGCGTGCACAGACTGGTGCAACAAGAACAACTTGTTGCTTAATACATCAAGGACCAAATAAATGATTATTGACTTTGGCAGGTCCAAGAGATCCTTACGGCCTGTGACTGTGGATGGGGTGGACATTGAGAGCGTTCAGTCATACAAGAGTTTTTAGCTCTAAAAGTTTGTGTTGCAAAAAACACTGTCATTACCGTCGTTGGCGTATACAGACCTCCATCTGCTTCTGCCTCAGCTGTTGACAAACTAGCTGACCTGTTAGCTCCATATATGAATTCAGAGTTGATAGTTTTGGGTGATCTTAACTTAAACTGGTTAAACTCCACCTCTGATCATTTAAAAGAGGTATGTGCGAATATTAATCTCTCTCAAGTAATCACTGATCCTACCAGACCAAATTTAAAAGATCCCTCAAAGTCATCTCTGATTGACTTGATTTTAACGAACCGAAGAGAGAAAATTTCTCACTCTGGAGTATTTGAACTTGGTTTTAGTGACCATTGCCCAATAGCCTGCATTAGAACAACCAAATTGACAAAATTAGGTCCACGCCTGGTGTCCAAACGGAACCTGAAACATTTCAATGAGCAAGCCTTCCTAAGGGATCTGATGAATAGTGATATTCATGACACTGTTAAAATCCCTAATGTGGATCTTGCCCTTGATTATTTTTGTAAGTCTTTTAATTCTACAGTTGATAAACATGCCCCTTTTAAAAAATATCGAATTCAGAATAGATCTAGTCCCTGGTTTTCGGCGGAAATATCTTCTTTACTTAAAAAAAGAAATAAAGCCTGGATACTTGCTAGGCGTACTGGGGACCCAGGTCACTGGCTTGCATTTAGGCAACTTAGAAATAAATTTACCACTGCATTAAGAAAGGCCAAGTCTGATTATTATTTAAAATTGATTCCTAAAGCCTACTCAAACCCAGCAAAATTCTGGAGGGCTATAAATTCTGTTAACCGTAAATCTTCTCCTTCTCTCTCTACTGTCATTACACCTGATGGACGCTCACTCTCAGATGACACAGAAATATGTACTGCCTTCAATCAGCATTTTGCATCCGCTGGTAATCTATTTGACCATACTTATACAGGCCCCCCTATCTCTGCCAGTGATCCTGATATCATCACGTTACCAAGGCCTCGTTTCACTTTACAGCTGTTCTCTTCTGATGAAGTGACCAATTCATTACAAACTATAGACACTAAGAAATCAGTTGGCAAGGACAAACTTGATCTATACCTCCTAAAAATAGCTGCCCCACTTATAGCAAATTACATAACACATATTTTTCACCTCTCTATTATCTCTGGTACTGTTCCTAAAGTTTGGAAATCTGCCTCAGTAACTCCCCTACATAAAGGCGGTGGAACAGCCGACCTTAATAACTATAGGCCCATATCCAAATTATCCTGCCTGGCAAAAATACTGGAATCATTGGTAAATAATCAACTTAAAACATTTCTCTCAGAGCACTCTATCCTGAGCACTCACCAATCTGGCTTCCGAGAAAAGCATAGTACCACCACCGCTGCAACGCTGGTTCTAAACAATGTCATCCTAGCTCTAGACAAAAAGAAACACTGTGCTGCTCTCTTTATCAATCTTTCAAAAGCCTTCGATACAGTTGACCACGAACTACTCTTAACCAAACTTCTCAATATCGGACTTGATAGCATTACTTTTAAATGGTTCCAAAGTTACCTCACAGACAGACAGCAATGTGTGACCTTCGGTAATGTCAAATCAAACTTTTTAAATATCACAAAAGGTGTGCCCCAAGGTTCAATCCTTGGCCCTGTTTTATTTTCACTGTATATCAATGACATTGTAACTACTGTAACTGACTGTAACATTCATCTTTACGCGGATGACACTATTTTGTATTGCATTTCTGACTCTGTACACTCTGCTATTCAAGCTCTTCAGCACTGTTTCACTGACTTACAAGTTGCTCTCAATAATCACAAACTGGTTCTTAATGCAGGTAAAACAAAATTTATGCTCTTCACTAAATCAAAAAATATCACTTACAATATGCAAATCATCTCCACAATTAATGGTACAGCTATTGAAAGAGTTTCTGAATATAAATATCTTGGACTTTGGATCGACGACAAAATCACCTTCAAACATCATGTATCTAATCTGGTCATTAAATTAAGACAAAAAATAGGCTTTTTTTACAGAAACAAATCATCATTTCCTTTTCACTGCAGGAAGAAACTTATTGAAGCAACTTTTATGTCAGTCTTAGATTATGGAGACATCATATACAGGCATGCATCAGCTACAACTTTAAATCCACTTGACACCGTTTATCACTCAGCCCTGAGGTTCATTACTGGCGACAGCTACAACACTCATCACTGTGACCTGTATTCCAAAGTTGGATGGCCCTCACTATCTAACAGGCGTGATCAACACTGGATTTTATTTATTTTTAAAGCTCTTACTGGTCTCTTACCATCCTATATTAACTCACTAGTATCTTTCAATACAGGTCTCTATCGCACACGCTCAAAAGACTGGCTCACACTGCAGGTTCCCTCAGTTAACACCGAACTTGGAAAGACCAGCTTTTCTTACTGTGCACCTACAACCTGGAACACTCTGCAGAATCATTTGAAACTTACCTCACTTTTATCAATGGGACAATTAAAAATCCAGCCTATTTTTTAGGCCTTTTCTCGAAAATTGCATATCCATAATAAAATGAGTATATCTCTGCAACCACAAGGTCTATTTGAATACTTTTGGTGTCATAGTAAAGGGAAAAAAATGAGGAATTGCTGAAATGTGTAAATTTCAGTATATCTGTTACTGGTGAAGAGTAAATGAAGATGACACACAGAAAAAAATTAATAAAATTAATATTCGCCTAAAAAAAAAAATCATATTTTTGATGAGTGCCCTTTAGAATAATGCTGATGAACCTCAAACTCTCTATAAAATCATTGTACAACATGTGAACATTGTCTCTGCAGTGGTTGATTCTGATTAATTGAAGCAGGACAAAATGATTGAGATTTTACTACAAAATATCCAGGCGAACTTTCCAAAATGTCCATTTTTGGCACAGCTTGGAACCACCTGCTACTATAAACTATTGTTTAATCTTTATTTTCACACAATTTGGATAAACTAACTGAAAATAAATCTACTGGAACCGATTGGAAATAACTAACATAAGTGGATTCAGTCTCTCTGCGTACTGCTGCACTCTCAGAGCAGCTTCTGGGTGGGTTTGGCTTTCAGCCTATCTCTGCAGCGCAGTGGTCGATTCGAGTGAGGGGCGGCTCATTTTAACCAATAGAGAGAGAGGAATGACGCTAGACCCAGGTCGATGTGATTGGCCGCACTGGCAGCCATGTGACAGCCATGAACCAGTCAGATCAGCAGATCCACGTGCAGGCCAACCATAGACTGTAAAAAGAATGGACGTAGCGTCCGTGACGTCACCCATTGGTTTGGGGGAGTCTGTTTTGTGCCGCTACTACGGGGGTTTGAGCCGCGCCATGTTGGATTCTACTTGCCATATTTGGAGCGGTGCGGCCGTTGGCCGGCCGAGAGCCCGCCCACTGGCCTCGTAGCAGCGGTCACCGGACCTGTCACTCAACGGTTCTGCGCCCTTATTGGCCAGAACTTTAAACCTAATAACAGTAAAACGGTAGAGTTTAAAAAAAATTCACCCCCCTCAGAGTGTGTGCGGGGGTAGAAACTATCGGTTGAGACCAAAAAAATGAAATGTACCAGGCTGTAAATATGTTTTTTAAAGCTGTAAAATCGGCTATTTTAACATGGGGCTCAATTGGAGTTGCTCCCTTCTGGAGCCAGCCCCCAGCGACAGCCCAGGGGATTGCAGCTTTTTGAACGCGGAAGTGAGCTTCACTTCTCAGACCGACAACTGCCCCCTTGAGGCCAACGTGGGGTTGTATGCGCGCGCACCAGGCTTCCGTGTAGGGTCCTAGCGCCGTCGGGTTTCGGCCCGGCTAGTTCAGATGTAAACACTAGGCAGAGTTCAACTGGAAATATTGTGGATTTACCCATAACACAACCTTTTCACGGCAAAACAGCAAAGGTAAGAGCAAATGTACGACCATGTTTTGGCCACGCAGTGTCTGTTTTTGCTCGACTTTGCTGGTTGTTGTCTTCTCCCTCTGCCGTGCTGCTGCTAGCTGCTGTGTTAGCTGCTGTTGCTGGGGGACGCCCCGATGTTCACGTTCAGATGAGAGGTCGCTGATGTGTTTTGCATAATGTACAGTTGTATACGAGCCAGAAATGTGGCGACTGGGTCCACACAGAGGTGCTTTATGAAGTTTGATGTCTAGTTGTTTGTTTGAGTAGTGTTTGGGCTGTGTTTGGGTCATATAAACATGGTTTTTACACGTTGTAGCCCAGCTTCTGCTGTTTAATTTGACGTATAATATGACCATATTCTTTCATAATCAGTGCAGTGGGGGCTTTGTTATTGTTATGCATGTCTTCAAGTCCCCCATATGGGGGACTCTGGATTAGCCATAACTACATCTTATTTTACCTCTAACTGCTCGTGCTTTTAACTATGTTTCAATTTATTTATATTCTGGTATTCTGTTATGTTTTTGTATGTTTCAAATGTCTTGTCTTCTGTCCTTGTGTGTTTTATGTTTCATCTCTGTTGTGAATTCCCTGCTGTGAGGAGTACACGTCACAGTAAGCTGCTTCACGCAGAGACTGATGGACTGTTTGCGCATGCGCAGTGTGTTCAATAAACTTCGGTGCAGTTACCTGGTTGAGTTACCTTCTGCCGAGCACCAGTGCTTTCCTTCATCTCTTTGTACTGTACAACAGTGTGCGTCGGTGATGATGTAAGTTACGTGATGAATGAATGTTGTTTATACTTCATGTGTGACGAGAGCTAATAATATTAGCAGGGTAATATGTTCGTTTGCTCGTTAGCTTAGCATGTAGCATGTCTTACCGAGCCCCATAGAATACGGACGGCCCGTCCGACATGTAACTCAGTTAATTATCATACATTTATTTTCTTCTGTGAATGTTTATTTAGCGGTGTAACTGCCGTTCATTGAAGCTGCTATAACAGTGAGGCTAGTGTGCTAAATTGACCGGATCGGTAGCTGACGGGGCTGTTTCAGTCTAGCTTGGTCACGTGACCTGCCTGCTGCGCCAGGCCATTGTGTTGATTAATGATCCTACAGTGCCTCCTACTGGCGATTTGCAGTATGACACGTTACTCACGTCTGTTGTAATTTGTGTTATTCTATTACTAATGCCACTGTAGTTTAATTATTATTAATGCTACTGCAAAGTAAGTTAATTAATACTGTTTATTATTGTTGTCCTTTGCAGACATCACAAACCACACACACAACTACAAATGTACCCCAGTGTCATGTTCAATTGGATAGAGGTCAATAAATTCATCTAAAGGAGAGAAGTTGCTGCGTCTTCTCTGACCGGAGGATTAGGCCAGTATATACACAGCCAGCGTATCATCACCGAAGCTGTTCCGTTACAAGTGGTCCTTCGAGCCGGATTGTGTGTATAACTGCGCCATGGCAACTTCTGGCAACCATGCAGATGAACAATCTCCAGCTGCGTCCCGCCCAAGCCGGTCTCACCAACTCCCTAAGCACCTACATGACTTTGTTATTGACGACCTTGGCTATCTGGGCTATCTGAACAGACGAGATACTACTCATCAAGTGATAGAAGCGCACCAGGAAGAGCTTCCAGACTATAATGTGCTCACTGGGTCAGAAGATTTGAGGTTGGAAGGGATGGAAGCCCGCATGAAAGACTTAACTAAGCAGATGAAACAGCTACAGTCAGCCATGGACAGTGTTAAAGGTAAAGCTCACCCTCAGCAGCATCCATTCAACTTATCATATCCTCTCCGGAGCTCGAGCCTTCCTCATATTCATCACAGTGGAGTGACAGGGCCCAGAGTATCACCCCTTACGGATAATCGGATGAGTTGGAAATCAGCTGATGGAGGATATTGTCATCTCTTGGACAACAGTGAGCCTCGCCCACCTACAGCACAGCCCATACAGCACGGAGAACTCAGCTCAACGACTCAGGCTGCCAGAGCTCTGCAGCCATCCGTCCAGGTAGCAACACAACCGCTGGATCTCAGTGAGTCTACTCATCATTCAGCTACCCTAGCTGGACTAGCGCCAGAGTTTCTACAGCTGCCTGCAGTTCAGTCTGCTCACCACACTCCGCTTGCACAGCGATTGTATTCACCTTCTCCGCCCATCCAGCATGCAGGTCAGCACGTCCAGCCGGGGCATCAACCAGCTCAACAGGCACCACTGACAGTGTTTCTGCCAGATCATCCTGCAGCCCTGCTGACACATTCACCTGCCCTGTATACACCTCAGCCAGCCCAACCTGCACCTCCACAGTCTCAAGTTATGCCACAGCTCTCCCCACAACTGCACAGCAGCAGAGTTATCCTCAATCTGTCCAGCATCTGACCACTCCTCAACCTGGACCACCGCTGGGATATCAACCTGCTTCATTCAACCAACAAGGGACAAGGCCAAACTCTCGTGCTATCCCTCCTTATCAGCCACCTACTGATCCCGGAGCAGTCTACTCACTTCCACAGACTGGATATCCCCCTGTAGCCCAACCACAGCTATACCAGTCTGGACCTCAATCAGCTGCACACTACTCACAGCTTACGCCCATGGTTGCTCCACCTACAGCACCAGGATACATCTCTCCCTACAACAATCCTGCAACTCTCACTATGACAGAAATGGCGATTGCTGCTTCATACGGTATTCCTAAGCCCAAGCTGCCTCTCTTCAGTTCCGGACGGGAGAGTGACTTCATCATGCTGAAAAGGGGACTGGATAGTTTACTTGGTCCACACAGACACTTAACTGAAGATTATAAATACCAAGTATTACTTGATCATCTCAAACTGCCAAGTGCCTACCAAATGGCAAAGAGATACATACATGACTCCACACCATACACCAGTGCAATGGATGCTCTGCAGCAACGATATGGACAGCCAAGACAGCTGGTTCAGGGGGAATTAAAGACTATATTGAACTCTCCTCCCGTGAAACCTGGCGACGCAAAGGCTTTCGAAGATTTCTCCTCATCTGTAAACACACTGGTGGGGATGTTAAGTCGCATGGACGGTCCCGCTCAGTCTGAGCTGCGGTGCGGCTCCCACGTCGACACCCTCCTTGGTAAGCTGCCTGGCCACTACAGGGATAGCTTCGCCGAATTCTGTATTAAAAGAGGCATCATCCGCAGTGGGAGCGACCAGACATACACCTTACCTGACCTCGCTGAATGGCTGGATATGAAGGTTCAGGTGCTCCAGGTGTCCCGACGTGCAGCAGAATCCAACCCAGCTGAGTCCAGTCGTATCACACAGAGAGAGAGTAAAGCAGGTAAATCACAGTGGGTCAAACCAGCCTCTGTTTACTTCAGCAGCGACTCCACGACAATCAAGCATCAGCAGACCTCTCCACAGCGACAAAGGACCTACCTCCAGCCAGGCTCAAGGAAAGATCAGCCCACGGGTAAAAGGAGGGAGCGCTTTAAACCCTATTGTCCATATTGCACAACCACCCAGGACCATTACCTCAACGGCTTCCCTGAGTTCGAAAGAATTACTACTGAGGAGAAAGCCGCCTGGATTAAAGACAAAGGAAAATGTTGGAGATGTGGGCGTGGCCACTCACCAGATAGCTGCACCCTAAAGAAACTCTGCTCCACATGCAACAAACAACACCTGCTGATACTCCATGAAGTCGTGGCCCAAGACCCACAGCTAAACATTCTCACTGTCAGCGCCCCAACTAATGCAGTTTATCTGGATCATGCCAGCCACTCAGGACGCGTCATGTTGAAAGTGGTACCAGTGCTGCTCCGTCATGGCAAGAGAACACTAAACACACATGCAGTGTTAGATGACGGCTCTGAGCGTACTGTGATTCTGTCTGCTGCGGTCAAGCACCTTGGGTTGTGTGGAGAAGTGGAGTCACTTAAACTGAAGACCATCAGACAGGATGTGTTAAAGCTCCAGGGAATGGCAGTGTCATTTGAGGTGTCAGCTAACACACAGCCACGTACCTATCACTCCATCAACCAAGCATTCACTGCGACTGAACTCCAACTGGCTGAGCAGTCATGTCCAGGAGACAAACTGGTAAGAAAATACAACCACCTGAAAGGAGTCCCCCTGCACACATTCACCAAAGTTCAGCCAATGCTACTGATTGGATCTGACCACCCTCATCTAATAACTCCAATCCACCCAGTACGTGCAGGATCTCTTGGAGCATCAGTAGCAGTCTGCACCCGACTCGGCTGGGCAGTGCAGGGACCCACTAACTTTCTTCAACATCCAAACGGTGAGAGCTCTTTCCTTCACCTGTCAGTTGATACACCTTGCTCCGACCTACAAAGGGATGTTCAACGCCTGTGGCAGCTTGACATTTTGCCATATAAAAGCGAAAGAGAGGTGACACGATCCAAGCAAGACCAAGCAGCCCTCACCATGCTGGATGAGAAGAGCACCACTGTAATAGTGGGTGGAGTCTCAAGATACGCAACACCCCTCCTTCGAAAGAGGAATGTAGCTCTGCCCTGCGCATCACCTGCTGCCGTGATGCCCCTCCTCCGCTCTACAGAACGCCGCCTGTTGACCAATCCGGAGCTTGCTAAAGTCTACAACCAAGAAATACACAAGCTAGTGGAGGCGGGATATGCTGAGAGGATCACCAGTGAGGAGGCCAGTCGTTCTACTGAATCCTGGTACATTCCGCACCACTTAGTACATCATAACGGAAAGGCAAGGGTGGTATTTAACTGCTCCTTCCGCTACCAAGAGAGTGCTCTGAACGATGACCTGCTACCAGGACCCTCTCTCGGGCCGTCGTTGGTGGGGGTTCTGCTCAGGTTTCGAGAACATGTGGTCGCTATCAGCGGAGACATAAAGGCTATGTTTCATCAAATCAGACTCCTTCCCGAAGACCGACCACTTGTCCGCTTCCTCTGGCGCGACATGGACAGAGACAGACCACCTGACATTTATGAATGGCGTGTCTTGCCATTTGGCATAGTTTGCAGTCCGTGTTGTGCCATATACGCTGTGCAGCGTCACGTTCGAGATCACCAGAGTGGCAACGAGGACCTGCTGGACACGGTAATCACCTCGTTCTATGTGGATAACTGTCTGAAATCACTCCACTCACCACAGCAGGCAAAGGATCTTCTCGACCGCCTGAGAGCCCTCCTCGCTAAAGGTGGATTTGAGATCAGGCAGTGGGCATCCAACAGGACAGAGGTAATCTCTCACCTCCAGACTGAGGCGCGATCAACAACATCCGAGCTGTGGCTAACTGCTGAAGGAGCTGACCCGAGGGAGTCCACTCTCGGCCTGGTTTGGCATTGCATGACGGACACACTGGGTTATAAATGTAAGCCTGTATCATCCAAACAGCCCACCATGAGGAACGTGTACAGGGTGCTTGCCTCACAATACGACCCGCTCGGATACATAATTCCCTTCACTACCCGGGCCAAAGTCCTGGTCCAGGCTTTGTGGGCTACAGAGAGACAGTGGGACGAGCCTATTGCAGACGAGCTACTTCCGGTGTGGCAGGCATGGGAAGGTGAGCTCCCTCAGTTGTATAACATAGTTCTTCCCCGTTGTTATGTTCCAGAAGCCGCTGACAACGACTCATCAGTGAGGCAGATTCACATTTTTTGTGATGCCTCGGAGAAGGCGTACGGATCAGTCGCCTACCTGCGAGTGGAGGATCCAGAGGGACGCATCACCGTGTCGTTCATTATGGCCAGGTCGCGGGTTGCACCCAAGCGGCAACAGACGATGCCCAGACTGGAATTATGCGCCGCACTCACAGGAGCCCAGCTGGCCAAGGTTCTACAGACCGAACTGACTTTGTCCATCCAATCCGTGGTGCTGTGGTCTGACTCAACAACCGTACTGAGCTGGATACAGTCGGAGTCCAACCAGTACAAAGTATTCGTCGGTACAAGAGTTACTGAAATACTGGACCTCACCAAGCCCGGATCATGGAGATACGTTAACACTGACTTGAATCCGGCTGATGATATCACCCGCGGGAAGACCCTCCTCGAATTGTCCCAGCCAAACCGCTGGAGTCAGGGGCCTTCGTTTCTGTTCCAGTCTTCAGATCACTGGCCAGTGAACCCCTCAGTGCACACAGAGGAACCTGATGAGTTGAGAGCCCCAACCTTCTGTGGTCACATCTCTACTACCAGCAGCGATGAGCCTGATCCTGCTAAATACAATACATGGACTGAACTACTGCAGGCTACATATCAGTCCCTTCACGGGGCGGCTGCCCCAGCTATGTCTGCCGCCGACCACATCGAGATGGAGACTACTCTGCTGAGAAGGATACAATCCGATAGCTTCCCTGAAGAACTAAAGGCACTTAAACAGGGCAAACCAGTCCGTTCAGGCAGCCGTTTAAGTGCTCTCAGTCCCGAATACGATCAAGTATTAGGCCTCATTCGAGTTGGTGGTCGCCTACGCAAAGCAGAGAACCTGATTGAAGACTGCCTTCACCCTGTTGTCATCAGCCCTGATCATCTGATCACACAGCTCTTAGTGAAGGATTACGACCACCGTCTGCACCACGCTGGCCCTGAGAGAATCTTCGCAGAGATCCGAAGAAACTACTGGATCCTACGTGGTCGACAGGTAATTAAAAAACACCAGAAACACTGTGCAGAATGCTGTTTGTGGCGGAGCACCCCCGTGGCACCAAGGATGGCCGACCTGCCTGCTGCGCGGCTCCGGATCAACAAACCCCCATTCTGGTCCACCGGGGTCGACTGCTTCGGGCCCTATACAGTAAAGATCGGAAGAAGACATGAGAAACGGTGGGGCATAATATTTAAATGTCTTACCTCAAGATGCGTCCACCTTGATCTGTTGCCACACATGGACACAGACTCGTTCTTACTGGCCCTGCGTCGATTTATCTCAAGACGAGGCAAGCCATACGAGATCTTATGCGACAGAGGCACCAACTTCCGAGGGGGAGAGCGAGAGCTCAAAGAATCACTGGAAGATCTCGAACCTTCATTGAAGCAACAGTTGGCCGACCAAAGCATTACATTCAAATTCAATCCTCCTCTTTCACCCCATTTCGGTGGTGCGTGGGAGAGGGAGGTAAGGTCAGTGAAAGCCTCACTCCAAGTCGTGCTGCGGGATCAAGTCATATCAGAGGAGGTGTTGTCGACTGTCCTCGTGGAGGTAGAGGGTATACTTAACTCAAAGCCCCTGGGATACTCCTCTTCTGATCTGGCTGACCCCGATCCTGTAACGCCGAACTTGCTGCTGATGGGGCGGCACGACGCATCGCTTCCTCAAGCCGCATATGGTTCCAGTGAACTTCTGGGCCGCCGCCGTTGGAGGCATAGCCAGGTCTTGGCAGACCGGTTCTGGAGCCAATTCACCCGCCAATACCTACCTGACCTTCAGCGCCGCCAGAAGTGGAGGACCCCTACTGCTGGCCTCGCTGCTGACCAAGTGGTTATGGTAGTGGACCCCCAGCTTCCTAGGGCGCTCTGGCCCATAGGAAAGGTCACCAAAGTTCATCCCAGCGATGATGGGACTGTTCGTTCAGCGGACGTCAATATTAAAGGGACAGTCTACACTCGTCCGGTTACCAAGTTGGTACCGCTCCCCAAGATGCCAGAGGACACCAGTCACTCTTAACAACAGCAGGGACTTGTGCTTCTTCTACACATTCATGAATGAATGTGGGGGCGGCTGTTGTGAATTCCCTGCTGTGAGGAGTACACGTCACAGTAAGCTGCTTCACGCAGAGACTGATGGACTGTTTGCGCATGCGCAGTGTGTTCAATAAACTTCGGTGCAGTTACCTGGTTGAGTTACCTTCTGCCGAGCACCAGTGCTTTCCTTCATCTCTTTGTACTGTACAACAGTGTGCGTCGGTGATGATGTAAGTTACGTGATGAATGAATGTTGTTTATACTTCATGTGTGACGAGAGCTAATAATATTAGCAGGGTAATATGTTCGTTTGCTCGTTAGCTTAGCATTTAGCATGTCTTACCGAGCCCCATAGAATACGGACGGCCCGTCCGACATGTAACTCAGTTAATTATCATACATTTATTTTCTTCTGTGAATGTTTATTTAGCGGTGTAGCTGCCGTTCATTGAAGCTGCTATAACAGTGAGGCTAGTGTGCTAAATTGACCGGATCGGTAGCTGACGGGGCTGTTTCAGTCTAGCTTGGTCACGTGACCTGCCTGCTGCGCCAGGCCATTGTGTTGATTAATGATCCTACAGTGCCTCCTACTGGCGATTTGCAGTATGACACGTTACTCACGTCTGTTGTAATTTGTGTTATTCTATTACTAATGCCACTGTAGTTTAATTATTATTAATGCTACTGCAAAGTAAGTTAATTAATACTGTTTATTATTGTTGTCCTTTGCAGACATCACAAACCACACACACAACTACAAATGTACCCCAGTGTCATGTTCAATTGGATAGAGGTCAATAAATTCATCTAAAGGAGAGAAGTTGCTGCGTCTTCTCTGACCGGAGGATTAGGCCAGTATATACACAGCCAGCGTATCATCACCGAAGCTGTTCCGTTACAATCTCGGCTATATTGTAAATGAGGTTACTCCTCAATATATCTCCGAGTTTAAATAAAGGATTGAATGAATTGAATGAAAGTACCTTGGAGTACACCTTGATGACAGGCTGGACTGGTCCGTACACAAAACTGATGTGTACAAAAAGACACAAAGCAGGCTCTTCTTTTTGAGAAGACTCAGGTCCTTTGACATCTGTAATGTAATGCTGTCATTGCAAGTGTTACATTCTTTGCCATAACAACATCAGGGTCAGGGACAGGAAAAGACTAGAAAAAAACTACAAAAAATGTAGCTCTGTGATGGGGGAGGGAGCGGAGCTGGTAGAGGCTGTGGTTAAGTGGAGGATGAAGTGTAAGATGGGTGACCACCAACACCCTCTACACGAAACCTCACAGGTCAGAGGAGCAGCCGCAGTAAAAGGCTCATCTCCCTGGCCTGCAGAACTGAGAGATTTATGAGGTCATTTGTTCCTGCTGCAATCGTGTAATACTTAACATATTTTGGGTTCATGTTTTGTGTCATTTTTAGCTGCCTGACTAATGTGAATTTCCCTTAAGGGATGAATAAAGTATTAATCTATCTATCTATTGTCAGGATAAAAAACAGGAAAACTGACATTGCGTGTTTGTTTATTCCAAGAGAGGACAAACAACGACGTTCCGGTTAACTATTTATTAAATTGGATCATCAAAGGCATCTGATACAAGAAACTCTCCTGTTCAGGAAATCGCAGTCTGCAAGCAGTTAGCTGCAACCACCATCCCAAGAGAGCGAGAATTCTCTGTCTTCTGCAATTTGCATCTGGCCAAGACAAAGGCGTTACATTGGTTTTTAATATTTTGCACTATGTGTGTGTAATTAATCCTTATTGGTCAAAAACAGGTGGGGAGTGGCTGTGGTTTAAACTTAGCCCTCCCTTCGTTGGTGCCCTCTGGCTGGCACATGTTGGTCCCATCTTCCCAGCACACGAACCTCTGGGCCTGAAACACAACAAAGCCCTCCCTACACTGACATAACTCTCCATCCCAGGTGTCTGAGGGGTCAGGGCAGATAATACAGACCATTAAAACTCTTCCTCACAATGCTTCATTCAGCAGGCCACAGGCCTCTCATCCTCTCCTCCCTTTGGCCTTGGAGATGTTTTGCTTTCACTGTGGCTCTGTGTGCCCTCAGTTTACCTCTGAATGATCAAACAGGTTACTGGTATTCATTGCATTATGAATTAAGCTGAACACTAATCTATATGGTTTGCTTTAAACTCAGGGGGTTAGTCAAAAATATAAGACACGATAGGTTAGTTAAAACATGAGACTAAACTTTACTACTACTTAAAGTGAACGCATAAACAGGTACATAAAGGCAAATGTTTCACACCACACAGGATTAACTTGTTTAATTGGGTAAAATGAGTAAGTGCTCAGTCTAATAAAACAATCATCAGTGAGATATATTCATTGTTGATCAGTACTGTCAAAGTGGAGAATATATGTTCAGTGTTAGTTCTGGTGATGAGGTAACTGTGTGCAGCTTTGCAGTCTCCAGTGTAGAGACACAGGTTCAGGTTTATTTCATCAGTCAGTAAAACATTGGTGTTCTGTTTTATTTATTAATCAGTAAGGCACAATATCAACTTCAGTTAGTAAAAGGCAAACATTCAATGTTAAGACAATTTTCACCCTAACAC
>NW_028220494.1:0-6429 GCF_045865225.1 Trachurus japonicus | reverse complement strand
GGCCCTAGTTTGCTGGCGCAGCGCAGGTGGCGCAAGGTAGCGCAGCCGGTCTAATGCAAGTTTCGACCAGCGCAGCCTAGCGCAAAGTCAGATTGGAAGATTGGCAGATCGCGCTGCGCTGAGATAGGCGTGGCCGCGCAGCAGGGGGAGGCGTCACAGATTCAGCTTGGTGCAGTGGAAGTTTTGTCCGAAAATGTCCCGCCGAGGTTGCGCTGAAAGCTCGCCACCTCCAACCAGGTCTAATCTCAGCGCAGCGCGAAGCGCAGCAGGTGCAGTGGAAGTTTGGCTGACTGACCTGCAGTGCACACACGTCACCAAGACCTCACAGGCAGATCTCCACAGTTCCAGACACATTTCAATGCAATAAATATCCACAATAACCACTATTTAATGCAACTAACGAATCAACACGTGGATTTATATCTATATAGATTGTCCCGTCACATCTGACGTCAGATCAAAGCAGAGATCAAAGGCTGTGGCACGCGCAATGGAAACTCCACCTGAATTAACACAGCAGGGACGAACTGGCACTGAAAAGCAGCTGTGGATGTCCCAAAAGCAGGACTGAGGGTGGATGACTGCATGTCGCTGCCTGTTGAGATACCACTCTGCCCTTGTGATGATCGCTTTATTTATTTATTTATTTATTTACTTATTAATTCATTAGCGGAGAGCGACCGCATCACGCAGCCGTAATGAAAAACAAAACACAAATCAAGAGGGAGGGAGAGAGAGAGAGAGCGCGAGTCCTTTACGCTGATTTAATCCACATGGTCTGTGTTTATGTTGTGATTAGTGTACACCTGTCATCTTGCTTACATAGGGTTTGAATAAATGTGAGTTTCTTTATTAGTGTATTAGTTGTTTCTTAGATTGGGTAGGGGTTCTCAGTGTATCAGATCAAACCTGGTTAAGTAGCCTATATTAGTAAACTCATTATTGGTCACTCTGAGCTCGGACCTCCGGACCAAAACAGCTGTTTCCTCCTGGGAGAGGTTCGGCCTCTGGCGTCGCTGTTTCCTCCGTCCATGTCAAAGTATAAAATGACAAACTTGCAGCGCGCATCACCCGCCGCGCAGTTAAAGGTGAGGAGAGGAGCTCCTTTGATTGGTGAAGATCTGACTCGGCTGTGTCAAACCCACTCCACGCCTTTCTCTCCTCCTCCTGTCTCCCTCCCGCCCTGTCTCCTCCCTCTTCACCGTTTGCGCCGGTGGGAGGGACGAGGGGAGGGGTTGCGCTAGTCTAAGTCTGACTGCGCGGCCCAGCAAACTTGCGAAATGGACCTGGGCCACACCCCGTTGGCGTGGCGAAGCTGCGCTGATGCTAGACTTCACCTGGTCGACGAAACTAGGGCCCATGTTCATATTAGGGATAAAAAGTAAGACATTGTGTTGGTGGAATCAAAGTCAGGCATCCTCAGGCGTACGAGCAAGGATTCAAATCAGAGGAAATTTATCATTTGCACCTTCTAGGTTTTATGAAAGGAATGTTTTTTTTAAAGAAATGTGTTTATTTGTTTTCTTCCCAAGGTCCAGATCACATGGTGCTCTTCTAGATGAGGTAGAGTTACAGTAGCTTGCAATTATCTTTAATTAGTTTGGCCTAAAGAGAGGACACATTGGAAACAGCTTGCCTGGCTTTGTCCATGCTCAAAAATATTAATACCACCAACTCAGGGGTTTAATAAATTAACATCATTTCTCATATTTGGACATAAAAAAATAAAAATTGCAATTTGCAGTCTACGTAAAACCATCTGAGTCCGCATAACTTAAATGATACATTTTATATAGCCTAATAGCCTAACTTACGGTGTACAGATTTAGCTACATTTCTTAACTACACAGCTTCCCTTTGCCTCAGTGCTAGGCTAAGCTAATCCTGCTCTTTCCATAACCGGCAGTAGCTGAATGATTTTTTTGCCACTTTGAGAAAGCAGAAGAAAACTGTAAACACAACTTATGACAAATATTCACCTTTTTATTTGAAATGGCTAACTGATTAGCAAACATTTGCTTATTTTCATCCTCGATCCAGTAGATACAGATAAACAGTATTAATTTGGGGTTGTATTATTCTATCCATGGACTGCAGCCACTCTGAAGGACATATCTGTCTCTCAAAACAGCTAAACGCTCTGCTATGTCCTTTAGCTAGTGGCTAACCTTGTTCGACAATAGACTGAAACTCTCTGCAGAGCTGTGGAGGACAGAGGTGCTGATCATTATGTGTGGCTTTGATACTGTGACTTGCTCCCTTTCACATTACACATAGTCCTCTAATGTAAGTTTTAACTATAGCCACTTACACCTACTGACAGGCAGAGTGCAGAATAATTGAACTCCTGGCAAGTGAACGGGTGAATTTCAGCAATGTTGAATAGTTCTTAAAATTGTTATTCAAAGAATCCACTACCTTAGAAGGAAAAAATAATGACTTCCCTGAAATTGAATGTACCAGTAGGCTAAGTCAACATCCATCTGTATCCACTGTAGCAGCCATAGCCTATGTTTCTGAAGCACAACACACTTGATTTTCATTGACAAGGCCGGGTCAGTTAGTAATTCCTGCCTCTGTTATCAGGCATTATGAGTCATTAGAGGTTATTCATGTTGCCTTCAGGGGCAGGAAGGGAATAAATACATCAAATGTTGGTCTTATTTTGTTTAGTTTATATGCAGAGAAAGCTAATCTTGTCTGTGTTGACAAAAGTGGAGCGGGGTGTAGAGTGGATGTGCAGTGCCGGGTGGTAAAAGCCTTGGTGGGCAATCTGCTCTCAAAGCCTCAGAGGAAGGAAGCTAAGAGGGACCTGGCCGCTGAAGTACTCTAAAAGGAATTTGATGTCAATCTTTCTGCATACTTAATAAGTCCATGTGCCACAGGATTCAGGGCTCTTCATCTCATTTTCATCAAGCACAAAACATACAGTGCCATGACAGTAACGCTGAGGCTACTCAGAAAGGATTTAAATGTTTCTGACAGCAACTGTTGGTTGCCAGATGGTGTCCAGCTATAACTTGCTGAAGATTACAATGATTTTCATTATATTATAACAAATAAGAAAAGGTTTTGTCCTCAACTCTGGTGTTTTGCCTTTTTACTTGTTATAATAATATAAACACACTCCACATCAATGTGTTGAGAATAGTTAGAAAATAACCTTTTCCCTTCTTTTCCAGTTCCTCTTGAATCATTGTTGGTGGCCTCTGAAAGTAAAACAACACATTCTGGGTATTTTTTATTATAGGCTGTAATACTCTCCTCTGGTTGAAATTGAATCCGGGTTCAGAGTTCAACAGGCTCGACACTGCGACTGATGTGATAGACAAAAGCAAATTACATTTAAGAGAATGAAACTTTTTTATTTTGAAATAATAACTGGACATTATCCCAGAGGCTTTGCAGAGACACTGATGCACTGGCGAATTCAATCGGTCTGATTAAATTTTACAGTGTGTAAACACAAAATAAGCTCTCAGCCATTTGTGTATCTGTTTTCATTTTTTTGTATTGATACAGTTTCTGTTTTTTGTTTTTTTTTACAGGGCAAGTTTTTCTGGCAAGTGAAGATTGGTTACACCATAGGCCACAGTGTTTCCCTAATCTCTCTTACCACCGCTATAGTGATCCTCTGCATCTTCAGGTAGGTAGAAATACAAAACTGCAAGTGGTCTGTTGGTTATTTCATCAGAGACCGTCACCGTATCTGATGTGGAGAAGCTTTGAAACAATCTTTTTCTTTGCTTTTACTGTTGACTCTGATTATAGTTCCTCACACTGCAGATAAATCTATTTCCTGTCCTTATGTGGCCACTTCTAAAAAAAGGGTAAGAGGATAGACTGAAGAGGAAACAGAAGCACTGCTGCAGGACCATTGTCCTACCGCGCGATATGATATACGCAACATTTCACTGTCAAACATCAAACACTTATCACTGTGATTTGATAATCTCTGATAAATGCGGCCCCACACCCGAGCAGAACGAGACGGCTTATGTTTAAGTCTGAATGAGCAGAGGAAAGATACAAATACTTTCTGAATGAAATTAATTGTCACTCAAATTTGATGAACCATGGTCTTTTGATGACGCACGTCTGCCGTGGTTTGGAGATTATGTATCAAGTATGGTTGGTTTACCAGACACTGATGAGTCAGGGCTTTACTGCAAGCTACAATGACTGAGATCACAGCTTTAGAGTGCCGCAATTTCACTGTAAAGGAATCAATAGTGACTCGCAAAATACTGTAGATGTGTGACAAAAATCTTTTTATGTGTAAAAGGAGATGGGAAGTCTACGTTTGTACACACATTTATCTTTGTGTGCTGCGTTTAGTCACCCAACACTCATAAGTATTATGCTCTGCTTCAAAAAGCCACTATACATGAACCCAGAAGCTGTGAAATAATTTCTCTTGTTACATCAACCCTTCTGTCTGCACTCACTGCATCACTTTTAATTCATAGCCAAGGTAATGTGATGTAACAGATATGTTCCTTCTTCGATTTTATCATCGCATTTGCTTCTATACACTTGCTAATTTCTGTTCAGGGTCACTGCAGGGAGGAAAATATGTGTGTTATTCTTCTTGCTGGTGATACTGTATTAGATGGATGTAGCCTCTCTGACATCAGCCATAGGTTTTCTAAAGAGGGTTAGGGTAATCGGTCCCTCCTCTTTTCTTTTCCCTGGAGGACAACCAAGATAGGGATCTCCTGTTTCTCTAGTAGTCCATTATGTGTTCATTTGTTTTGTTGATATTGATCTATACGTAGGTGGTTGTTGTAGCACTAAGTGACAAATCTCCCTGTAGGTCCTAAGTACTCCACTGTAATGGTCTTTTAAATGGGAGACAGCATATTTCTCCCGAGGAAATATTTGCTGTAACCAAACATGTCAATATGGGTTCTATTTTGGCACAAAAAAAAAAAAAAAAAGTATAGTAGACTGTAATTGCCCATGGCCCTAGTTTGCTGGCGCAGCGCAGGTGGCGCAAGGTAGCGCAGCCGGTCTAATGCAAGTTTCGACCAGCGCAGCCTAGCGCAAAGTCAGATTGGAAGATTGGCAGATCGCGCTGCGCTGAGATAGGCGTGGCCGCGCAGCAGGGGGAGGCGTCACAGATTCAGCTTGGTGCAGTGGAAGTTTTGTCCGAAAATGTCCCGCCGAGGTTGCGCTGAAAGCTCGCCACCTCCAACCAGGTCTATTCTCAGCGCAGAGCGGAGCGCAGCAGGTGCAGTGGAAGTTTGGCTGACTGATCTGCAGTGCACACACGTCACCAAGACCTCACAGGCAGATTTCCACAGTTCCAGACACATTTCAATGCAATAAATATCCACAATAACCACTATTTAATGCAACTAACGGAATCAACACGTGAATTTATATCTATATAGATTGTCCCGTCACATCTGACGTCAGATCAAAGCAGAGATCAAAGGCTGTGGCACGCGCAATGGAAACTCCACCTGAATTAACACAGCAGGGACGAACTGGCACTGAAAAGCAGCTGTGGATGTCCCAAAAGCAGGACTGAGGGTGGATGACTGCATGTCGCTGCCGTGTTGAGATACCACACGTTGTGATGATCCCCTTTATTTATTTATTTACTTATTAATTCATTAGCGGAGAGCGACCGCATCACGCAGCCTAATGAAAAACAAAACACAAATCATCATCTCTCTTAGTCCACCACAACAGCCTCGGTATCAGATAGTCAGTATATAGCCTACTACAGTATACTCAGCATCTCTATCACAGAAAAAAAAGAGAAAAAAAGAGACGGACAGAGAGAGAGAGAGAGAGAGGGAGGGAGAGAGAGAGCGAGTCCTTTACGCTGATTTAATCCACATGGTCTGTGTTTATGTTGTGATTAGTGTACACCTGTCATCTTGCTTACATAGGGTTTGAATAAATGTGAGTTTCTTTATTAGTGTATTAGTTGTTTCTTAGATTGGGTAGGGGTTCTCAGTGTATCAGATCAAACCTGGTTAAGTATATTAGTAAACTCATTATTGGTCACTCTGAGCTCGGACCTCCGGACCAAAACAGCTGTTTCCTCCTGGGAGAGGTTCGGCCTCTGGCGTCGCTGTCTCCTCCGTCCATGTCCAAGTATAAAATGACAAACTTGCAGCGCGCATCACCCGCCGCGCAGTTAAAGGTGAGGAGAGGAGCTCCTTTGATTGGTGAAGATCTGACTCGGCTGTGTCAAACCCACTCCACGCCTTTCTCTCCTCCTCCTGTCTCCCTCCCGCCCCTCTCCTCCCTCTTCACCGTTTGCGCCGGTGGGAGGGACGAGGGGAGGGGCTGCGCTGGTCTAAGTCTGACTGCGCGGCCCAGCAAACTTGCGAAATGGACCTGGGCCACACCCCGTTGGCGTGGCGAAGCTGCGCTGATGCTAGACTTCACCTGGTCGACGAAACTAGGGCC
>NW_028220493.1:0-18878 GCF_045865225.1 Trachurus japonicus | reverse complement strand
ACTGAGTTGTGAGCATAGACTGTAAAAAGAATGGACGTAGCGTCCGTGACGTCACCCATTGGTTTTGGGGAGTCGTTTTTGTGACTCAAATATGGCGGCCTGAACAGCGCCATGTTGGATTGGCCGGCCGAGAACCCGCCCACTAGCCTCGAAGCAGCTGTCCACGGAGCTGCTCGGACCTGTCACTCAACGTTTCCGCGCCCTAATTGGCCAGAATTTTAACCTAATAACAGTAAAACGGTAGAGTTAAAAAAAAATTCACCACCCTCAGAGTGTGTGCGGGGGTAGAAACTATCGATTGAGACGAAAAAACGTTCTGACACCAGGCTTTTAAAATGTTTACTGAGGATGTAAAGTCGGCGATTTTAACATGGGGGTCTATGGGGAATGCTCCCTTCTGACACCAGCCCCCAGAGGAATCCGAGGGGATTGCAGTTTTTTGAACGCGGAAGTGAGCTTCACTTCTCAGACCGACAACTGCCCCCTTGGTTGTGAGTGTGGAGATAATTGAACCGTCTCCGTTGTCAACTGTCTCTGGTGGTCTCTGTCTCTTACTTTGAAAGCGTAAACCGGAAGAAGTCTGTCGGGTCTGTGTGTGCTCCTCGGTCCCTCTTCTGGTCCTTCTTCTCACTGTCCGTCGAGCAGACTGCAGCCGCTGACATGCCTTTCATCGATCTGCAGACCAACCTGCCGTCCAGCTCCTTCTCGGAGGACTTCCTGAAGAAGCTGTGCAGCAGCACCGCGGCCGCTCTCGGGAAACCGGAGGACGTGAGTCACTTTTTCACCTCTGTCCCTCTCTGTCACCGTGGGCCTGTGGCTGCTCCGCTCACACTGTCTAATATTACAGACAGCCTCTGCCTGTTTAATAACTGTGTACAGCCGACCACACTGTTACTATTACACGAACAATCTGAATGGGAAAATAAAGTGAAGTTCATAGATTAATAAATAAAACTGTGGCTTGAAGCATGTGCTACCTAAGTGATAATTTATAATTGATTAATCAGGAGGATGCAGTAAAGTATAACTTTGCATTTACTGAATTAAAACAAACCAACTTCTGTCATGTGAATAGAGGCTGCTGCCGTTTCTGCTGATCAGCAGATCGCTATCAATGTTAATAACTGTGTGAGAGGGACATTGTTATGTCAGACTAATATGCTTTTGACCTGTTGACCAGCTCACAATGACTGCACTGATTAATGCCCGTAATAAACTCCAGCTTCATCCTGCAGCACCTCACAGGACAGGACGCCCCCCTCAGGGGCCGCCCCGTTTGTCATTGGCTGGGAGCTTAGGGCGTTTCGTGGGGTGGGCGTGGCCTCTGCTGTCTTACTCCAATAGGGTGGCTTACTGTTTTGTGTTTAAATAATTTATTAAAAAGTATCAAACACTGAAAGTATGGAAAGCCGTTTTAGTCATAATGAAATAAATTAATAAATGCATAAATAAATAAATATAGCCATGAAATGAGTCCCGAATTAAATAAATAGGATGATAAATAGATATAAATGAAATATAAATACATATATTTTTATTTTAAAAACAACATTTTTATTTTTCCAGGAGACTTTTATTTTCTAACGCCTCATTTATTTATTTCCAGATACTTTTATTTCCTAATGTCACATTTATTTATTTCCGGTTACTTTTATTTCATATCGTCACATTTATTTATTTCTGGGGACTTTTATTTCATAGCATCACATTTATTTATTTCCGGCGACTTTTATTTCATAACGTCACATTTATTTCTCTCCTCTTTTATTTCATGCTGCAATATTCAAATGAGGGGGCGGGGTTATCTGGACCCTTTCAGAGTAAAACATCACATGCGGAAGTGCTGTTGTTGTTAATTGTTGACGGCTACTCAGCAACTTGATCAATAACTTGGGGAGGAGAATAGTGTTTTAAACATATTTCGTTTTTTCTAGTTTCTGTTGTTGTTACACATCTCTCTGCCTTATGTGTTAATATAATACATCCATGCTTAAGTGTGCTGCGTAGCTAACCAGCTAGCTATGTCTAGCATTATGTCCCTGCCACAGCAACTGGGTAAAGAGCAGACGGCAGTGTGTCTCGAACACAAAGTGGAGAGGCAGGGATATTGTGGAGCAGGCTAGCACAACCTGCACCCACCTCCCAAAGAAAACATATAATGAACTGCAATGAAAATATTTAAGTCGTTACCGGGTGTAGCTACGTATAGAACTGTGTAAACAGAAACAGTCTCTTTGTCTGCCGGACACCAGAGCCCAGATTGAAGAGGGAGACGAACCGCTCCGGTGTGATACCTGTCGCAGCAGTATTTTGTCTGTGTGTGTGACCAGCTGAAAACGACGACCGGTGTCAGTGCCCGATCCGTACCCGGAACACGATCCGATCACGATCCAACAGAGACGGTCTATGAGGAAAAACACAAGCACGTCGCAACGAATTCCCCTCTGTTCTATTTCTGATTAAATTAAATGTAATGTAGACCGATCAGTTAATTGTAAAACATTTATTTATTGATGTAAATGTGGTGATTTCTGCACATACAGACAGCAGCAAGTCAGCACTGCTCCTCTGACCAGCTCCTCCTGAAGCTTCACTTTTCATTTACACAAACTAATCAATGAGACCCTAAATTAATCTGCTCGCTTTCTCCACCGGCATGACGACGTCTGGGTGACCGGTCAATCACCTCAGCCGGCCGGCTGCTGCCTCTGAGATGAGCCGAGCAGCAAGCTAACGTTAGCTCCCGGTGGCTGCTCCCAGGTAGCTGCTCCCAGCTAGCTCTGCACTTCTCCCAAAACCGGAGCAAACTTCCAAACAGACGTCAGTTGGATAAACTGACCACAGATTAGGACTCTAAACTGTGACTTTCTCGCATGAAAAAATATTTAAAATTAATAAAGTGACGTTTTAACAACGCTACGGCGGACTTTTAGCTGCTCTACTGCTAGGCTATCAGTTAGCATAGCTTTGAAGCTAATGCGGATCATGTTCCGAGTACGGATCGGGCACTGACAAACCCCCCCTCCCCCGCGATAGAAAGAGATCATAATCTCCAGTGTAACAGTGTACACGTCGGTTAGAAGCCCGGGTTACACGTGTAGAAAAAAATTGTAAACGTTGACACCCTTGATATCGATCGCTGATAGCCTACATCCACCCAATCACCCGAGCTCTGGAGCTGCTACGCACCGCTATCGGCGGCAACGATGACGGCTACTGCGGTCCGACGGCAAATTCACGTAAACTACTGCTTCTCTGGGAAAGAGCAGAGCAGACACGTAAACGTACTACTTGTTCTTCTCAACCAGAGTGCCAGTAGGCTACTAACACATAGCTCAGTGGATAGGGAAGTGGATTGTTCAACAATTCACAACAACAGCACTTCCACACACTAGATCTAGCGCAAAATAAGGTGAATAGGCCGTCGTGTGATGTTTTACTCTGAAAGGGTCCAGATAACCCCGCCCCCTCATTTGAATATTGCAGCATGAAATAAAAGAGGAGAGAAATAAATGTGACGTTATGAAATAAAAGTCGCCGGAAATAAATAAATGTGATGCTATGAAATAAAAGTCCCCAGAAATAAATAAATGTGACGTTATGAAATAAAAGTAACCGGAAATAAATAAATGTGACATTAGGAAATAAAAGTATCTGGAAATAAATAAATGAGGCGTTAGAAAATAAAAGTCTCCTGGAAAAATAAAAATGTTGTTTTTAAAATAAAAATATATGTATTTATATTTCATTTATATCTATTTATCATCCTATTTATTTAATTCGGGACTCATTTCATGGCTATATTTATTTATTTATGCATTTATTAATTTATTTCATTATGACTAAAACGGCTTTCCATATGAAAGAAACCAAATGAACAATCAGAACTTAAGAAAATTATACTGAAGAATCTTATTTCCAGGTTTGAATGTGATTTCAGACCACAGGGCTCATGCACTGTGTAGAAAAGTGGTGTCCAATGTGTCTTAAGTGGGATTTGCAGGAACTTAAATGGGCTCTCACCAACCAGTAACAATGCCCTTTAAATTAACCAAATACACACTTATACCTGACTTTTTTTTTATCTCCCAGAGGATGAATTTGGTGGTGACCCCGGGGCTGCCGATGCTGATTGGAGGCTCCTGCTCTCCATGTGTGATGCTGTCGGTGTCTGCCATTGGTGTGACCGACACTGCCGAGAAGAACAAGGAGCACAGCGCCAAGATCTTTGAGTTCCTGACCAAAGAACTCGGTCTGGCTGAAGACAGGTGACCTGCACACATCCTACTGAAACAATGAAACCACCGTCTGCTCTTCATTCACTCCACATTCAGCAAACATTTCCAAATCAGTACAAACAGCACGGTTCTTTAGGAAAAACTAGACTGCTGTGTGCAAGTAGGTCAATTTTTTTGTTAGTTTTTCCACCAGTGGCGAAAGTGGTGAACCTGCTGCTTGATATTCAAAAATTAGTGATCAGCACTGAAGCCAGGTTCATAATGTTTTTAGTGTCCCATGAAACCTCCTCTGCTGTGTTGTCATTTTTTTTGCAGTGCATGTGTAGTCAAAAATTGATGAAGATGTATCTGTATATTTCCTGCTGTCCGAGACAGGAAGTGACGAGTCTTTAACTGTGCTGTTGTGCCTCTTTGTCATATTTGAGTGATTGATATAGATGCCAAAACAAAACAAAAACAAAAAACATTATCACACACGTAGAAAAGGGGGGCTGTGGTTTGGGTGGGGGTCTGTACAACAGGTTACAGCGGGACGTTGTTAAGTGCAGAGACTGACAATGTTTTCTGATCGACAGGATTGTGATTCAGTTCCATGCGCTGCAGCCGCAACAGGTGGGGAAGAAGGGGACTGTGATGAGCTTCTTGTGAAGGATGGTGTCGTCTCAGATGCAGCTCAGTCTCAGAGGAACACTCCTGTTTAGCCTCTGTCTGATCAGTAGTAGCACTAAATCAGTATTAATCACACACTAACAGCTTCTATCTCGGATGATTCAAAGACCTCTCTCTTACGGTTATCTTTCCTGAAATCACTTGCATCACAGACTGTTGAAGATCAGACCAAAACCACATGGAATAAAACATCCAACTAGTTTCAGAAAATAAGTTGAAATGATTTCTTCAGTTTCATTTTCTTGTGTCTTTTCCACAGAGTGTTGATTTTAACATGTCATGTGACCTAATCCTAACGTGATAGTGAAGAGCTATTTTTTTTAATATGTTTTCAGTAAACATATGGTTGAGATGAACTGGGCTCTGTGTCTGTGTGGTTCATGTAGTCTCCAGGTACAAAAACAAGTCTGAAGCTGCCAGGGGTGACAGGTTTCTAACAGATGCACAGTGACTTTTACTTTGCCGTCATTAGGAGAAAAAAGACCACATATTTTTTCACTCAGTTTGAGGAAGACCCACCGCTTAAATCTGTAGAAAGTGAAGACCATATGTGATCAGATCACCAGAGACTGATGTTAATATCAGGTCTGAACATGTCTAAACCGAGCATGACCCTCAGAGGTTGAAATATGAAGCCAAAAACCTGCAGTTCCTCCAATGACCCCTAGAATCTGGCTCCAACAGTGAGTCAGTCTCTGTAGACCCCCGTTTTAAAAGAGTCCAATGAGAGCCAGGTCCAGTTCCACTAATGTCACTGATACTTTACCTCCCCGTGAATGAATTATGATTTTGATCTCAAACCCCATTAAACTCCAGAAAGAAGAACAGTAACTCATTAATTAAATTAACAGACATTTTTATTCCGCATATACAACATATATATAACACTTAAAAGTGACGTACAGTGCTTTAATGAACAATCAGTAGGTTCAGGATTATCTTCAATGGGCAGTAGCAGTGACACAGACGACTTAACAGCTTGACCGTTTGACCTGACACACAAATGGAAACGGCGTGGTGCAGCCATGGTTGGACCAACCCTTGGATTCTGTAAAGACAAAATCATCATCATCATCATCATCAGTGTCGAATCGATAAAATAACATCAGTATGGTAGAAACAGGTCTCTGTGCTTTGTTGAGTGTTTGTCTTTCTGCACGTGTTTTCTGTTCTCACCCTGAGTGTTGAGCTGCAGGCATTTGTAAATGTCAGTGGGGCTCGTCAGCTCCCAGTTGTTGTAGTCAAACCGTGAGCCGTCAACCCATCTCCACCCATCCTGGGGGAAAGTCACTTTGAGTTGTGTGACATTTCAACATTCATGACTAAACACAGCCTGCACCAGTTTCACAAGAAACCCTAAAAACTATAAACTAAATAAAAATGAGTAATACCTCACAGCAAATTATAGCCACTGCAATCAGTTCACAGGCTACAAGCATTTCAAATATTCGTACACACCTCAAAGTGGTAACCTCCAATCCAGGCAAATGCATGGCCACCATTCCTCACCAGGCGCTGGAGAAAGTTATACTGCCATATGTCGTGGACTGAGGCCAGATTACCACCGAATGCAGCACAGTATTGCTGCAGGATGGACAGGAGAGATGGATTTACTTTTTTACACTGCACATAAATGAAGCTAAGAAAGAGCTGCAACCTGCAACCCTTCCCGCTCTTCTCTTTTATGAATGAAATGTTTTATTACCTCAGCGTTTGTCCAGCTCTCATAAATGTTTCCTAAGTAGTAGCAGCTGCCAGCAAAACTCTCCCAACCAGTGAGGCAGAATTGGAAACGAGCTGAAAATGATGATGAGGGTGAACAAACCATGAGAACAAATAAATAACAAAATGGCTGCCAATGTCTCACAGCGGCTTCGCGTGGTACTGTGACGGTTGTGTGTTGTTTTCACCTTGACGAGGAGGAGCTGCTGCACCAGCAGCAACAGCAGTGTCAGGATCCACCTCTGTAAAACAAGCAACACAAGGCCTGTGAGGTTAATGGGTCCTGTCAGACATCACTCAATGTAGATGCACATAGCTGATAGACAGATTAACAGCTAATTTTTAATAGCCCACTATGCATTTTTCAAGGCTTACTAAATGAAGCAGCAGTAGTTACTGTGCTATTGTCTGTGCTGGGACACTTCAACAGTGATACAAAGAACTTGTTTTATGAAAGAAGAGACACATAAATGACACACTCTGCAGTGATCTGTGGTCTGAGCCCAGATGAAAAGAAAGATTTCCAATAAAAATGTGCCCATTAGGCTACCTGGTTCAGGTGCAGCGTTGTTTTCCTGTTGCACAGCAGCAGCAGCTTCAGCTGGAACAACTGAAGACAAAACAGCAAAGTGGATTCATGCAGATCAGCCACATTTCTGCAGTGGATATCATTCAAAAACATGTTACTCTACTGTTGATACTTTTTTAAAACTAGTTTGATCAAATCTGTTTTGACAAAAAGAACACAAGACAGCAATATTAGAGCCATAGTCTGATGAATCGATTGATCCCTCACGCTAATGATATCAATGAGTCCACTTCTAAAGGTATCTAATGACAAGACATTTTAGGATTCTAGAGATATACGTTTAATCCTCAGCCCTGAAGATCACGGCAGATTAATTTGGATTAAAGAGATGATGTATCAGTGCTCTGTCTTACCTGATGCAGCCTGAACAAACAGAGCCGCACAGAGAAGAACGGAGAGCATCAGTAAAGTCTTCATGATGAACAACAGTGATGAACAACTAGAGGGAGGAAGAGTTTCACAAAACATCAGTGTTAACAAGTTGTGACAATACACAGAGATCATTAATGCAATGTAACAGATCCAGACAAATAGTAACACACAAATAACACTTACTCACAGGGAAGCAGCAGTCAAGTAAGTGTGAGGAGCTGGTCAAGGTGTGTGGAGGATGAGTGTTGCTCTGCGCTTTTTATACACACACTCGGCTCAAGCACACAATAAAACATGTGGACTTTGCCTCCCGTGTCAGTGGTGTGTTGTGTTGCAGTAAGACAGATGATTTTTCCTGCTTTACTTCCCACTATGATGACTGACTCATGTCAATAAAACATTTGCTAAGTGGTGGAATGTCCCAGGAAATCTTTCACTGAGGGCAAACAGAAGTTCAAACTACCTCCTTAACTGGAATCGATGTGGACTTATGGGAGTTGACCGAAACTAGTCAAGGAGGCCACAAATCAACACAAAGCATCTGATGAAGAAGAGATAGAAAAGAAAAGTTTGGTCTGGCACCCACTCTGACAACAAGAAGCTTATGTAAAACTGTTGTTATTTAACAAAATACGGTGTGAAAGAGGTGATGTGATCCATAAAAACAAAACTGATGACAGAATGAGTGCACCTTGAAACACTAATATGAAGGAGCATTTAGACAGAGACCACGTCAAGTCAAGTCAGCTTTATTTCTAGAGCACATTTAAAAACAACAGATGTTGACCAAAGTGCTTTACATACAATATTCAAATTCACACAAAACAAGACAAACACAAGGAGAGAGAGAGAGAGAAGCATGACACTGAATTAAAAACCAAAGAGAAGAGATATGTTTTTAGTTTTAAATTTTTCTGTGGAGGGTGAAGATCTGATTGTTTGTGATGAGAACCCTTTCAAATGATATAGGCTACCGGTCATTTAGTTTTATTTGTTATGACTCTGTTTTTTCTCTCTTGTGATGGTGTCCTTGTTTCTTCCTTATTTCTAAATGAGGCCCCCAGAGTAATAAAAATGTAAAGTCTAACCTCCACATGGCAAATGAAATGCTCATTATAACTGCAAACGTGAAGATAAATTCTCTTCTGTGAACTAACAGGTGGGTGGAGTTGTATATTTGTTAAATGACATTGACATTTGTCACATGACTAATTACATTATGATTTGCACTTCCAAGTAATACAGTGGTCATTTCAATGCAGGTCAGGGGAACACCCGTATATCAGTATATACCATCTAACCCATCCCACATAAGTGGCCATAAAACACTCTGAGTTTAATGAGTCTGATTCAGTCAAGGAAACAGTTGTGAGGTAAACTTTGGAAAAAATAATAACTGAGACTTCCTTCTGGAAAGTCTCAGTTATTATGCCCAGTTTGCCATTTACTGTATCCGTGAAGTCATGCATGGATAGAAAACGAGGACAAAATTCACGTACAACAACCAGTCAAAGAGAAAGTACTTGTGGGCACTGATTTTCCTGGTGATGCCGCTTTCTAAGCACTTCTTCCCTGCCTTGATTTTAAGAACATGGACATTATGGACTTCATTTGCTGCACTAAAATAACAGGAGTTTTCTCCCAAAACCTGATGTCATAATTATTTAAGTGAAAAGCATGTTTCAAAAAGCTGATGCCACATGTATTAACTATATGGGCACCTTAATGAATCTCATACATGTACAGTACACACAGGGAAAAAAGATAATGATGGAGTTATGAACATAGAATAATAGGAGACATATTGGAGCAGAGTAAGAAAATCAAATAATGATGATAAATTCATAATCTGAGGGGGGATCGTCTACTGAGTATGATCAGAAACAATGGAAGGAACAATGTAAATCAATTCAATGGCTATAGATGATTTGGATACAACAGCACATCTGTGTAATCATCTCATAGTCTTATACAGAATCAATTATAATGATAATAATAGTAATAATAGTAGTATCAGTTTTTTTTATTATCATATCAGTTTTTACATTGCTGTAGGTACTTTTACTTCAAAATAGACTAATTGCACAATAAATTACTTTGAATTTGTAGGAGTTTGATGTAACTGGATGGAGAGTGTAACGATTAATTTGGCAGGTGGTCTTTCTAAGACTGGGATTGACGTACACCCTCAATTTAAACTCCTGAAACGAGCACTTTCAGTGACTGTCAAGTGGCAGAGAGAGAAAGAGGATGTGTCTCTGTTCTCACATGATCCACATGAATTTGGATGAAACACTAATATAGGAAGTTGTTTTTTGCATTGCTAGAAATCGTTTAAAATTCTCACCATCAGGAATAAGTAACAGAGACGTACCGAGTCCTTTCATCAACACTTAAGCGTAAGTAAGCTGCTTAACAAGGACAGATGAGCATCCATGAAAAATGATTAATTATCTTTTTAAAAAGACGGTGGCAGGTTCTCGATGTCACCAAATGTTGATCTGTCTTTCTTCGTCCTCACTATGTCCTTTTATGTTTGATACAAAAAGAAACAGAGAAACCTAAGCTGTGCTGTGCTGCTCTCGCCACATTAGCGAGACGTAAGTGAAAATGCTCAGCCTGTCTATGCATATTCAAAATAGATGACTATATAGGACAAACAGAATTCACTCCCACATGGCAGACTGCCCCACCTCCTGGGGAAACTTAGGCGTGACAGTTTTGTTTTAACATCACAGGACGTTAACGGCACGTATCTGTGCTGTCACACTTTTTTAGTCAGAGATTTCGTTTTATACAGCGCTGCCAACAATCTTATCACTGTCTGCTAAAACTGCAGCTTTCCTGTCTGAGAGCTGCACTTTGTTGCCATAGTCACTTGCAACCAGACTTCCGCCTCTCGAGACTCTCGTAGCCCATCTGACTCGTACCCTCCACCCTCCGTTCGACCACAGCTGGGGTCGTGGTCTGGAACTTCAAGTGTTGCTGTTTTAGCATCACACGCTCCACAGTCTGTCGTCCACAGAGCTGCACATGAAGTCATCAGGCTCTCCCTCTGAACATCTGGCTGACAAGTATGGATCAGACCCCCAAGTGCACATGCTCAGTGTTACTTTAACACAAAATCTGATCAGATACAAGTGGTGTGAGACCATCAGTGTGTCAGCTGTTGGACACATTTGTGGGCTAGACAGACAGACTCCTGTTATGATGAGTCCTTAGAAACAGCGCTCTGTACGTCCAAAGACACACCTGAAGCATCCAAGTCGGATGGTGGATATCTCTGTCCATGTGAACCTGTTGCACTCATCACATCATCATTACAGGGAGCCAGTGAGAGGCGCCGTTTCCGTGCGAATCATGCCACCACGCAAAGGCCCGTTGTGCGATTGAGAGGGCGTCTGGCATTATGGAGACCTTATTTTTCGATGTCGTGGGAGTGCACTCCGCTGTTGCAGTCCAGGCTGTAGTTGCTTGTGCCATTGTGCATGAGTTGTGCCTCAGAAATGGAAACACATTTGAATCTGTGGGAGAGGCACATGGGCCAGATGACCCAAGTAAAAGAAATTAACTAAACAAGCTGCAGGTAATAGTAGCAGTGGATTTGTTTTGTGAAGTCACAGGGAGTCGGATGGAGGTCTATGATCGTGTGACCTGGTTCTGTGAAGCCACTGAAACCTTCACACATTCAATCTCGATCTTATTCTGACTGCTCCCGCCCACGTCCTCTCCTCCTCTCTTTTCAAACCCTTTCTCCTCACACCCTCATTCACAGCTTCATCTCCTTCACTCTCACACTCTTTATTTTTTATTGAGTCCATCTCACCTCTGGATGACCACCTCGCCAGGTAGGTACAAACTTTGGGTTTGCCTTTACATTGGTTTATGGTCTCACACAGAAGGAAGTATGCCTGGTTGCTTCTTTGCTGATGATGTTACCGTTTCCACTTTGACTACCTTCTTTCGCCTTCGGCTGAATCGATCCACATCTTTGTGTTTTCTCTCCAACAGACTGATTACTAGTGAAACATCCTGTTGGTCAGTTTTTTAACCCTCCCTGTGCTGTCAGCCCTCCCCTTATTCACAAGTACCTACTTTTCCTTTTTTTGAACAGCCTCTTATAGTTAACTGATTGAACTCTGTTCAATAGAAGTTGATATAAATTGAATTTTTGTATTATTGTATCAAATCAGATGAAAAAGAGACAAAGACAGTGTCTGTAGGTTTTTCTTTTTAAATATATTCTATACTCAATTGAAATAATATTCAGCTGAAATTGGACTGTGCGCGCAAACAAAAACAGCACCATGAGCTAATGAGACTGAGCCAGGATTGATTTTCGTATCAATCATCCAAATCAGCAGAGAAAAGTATTTCTTTTACATTGTTTTTCACATCATAATTTATGACTAATGTATCACCACAGACCCTCAAATATATCTAACCCTCTTCAGCTCTGGCCATCCATCTCATTCTGTCGCAGAACACTGAACCAACTCTTCCTCAGATTTGGTGCAAACATTCACCTGGATTGAAGGATGACCTGAATACATTTTAGTCATCAAAGTTCAATAGTAAATTGGCTCAACACGCTGTAACAGGAAACAATGCTGTACTGTGTGTATGTTTAGCACATGTTGCAAAATTGATTATATGAGATTTTACAAATTTGTTTGTGTTTTCTTAAATTGCAGTGTGTTGAATGTGATATCTTGGAAACCTCTCATAGGATCCTTTCACATTTGACACATAGGTCCTGATTAGATTTTAGTAATGAAAGGTCAAAGTTCAAGACTTTTTATCCATACCTGAAGACTTCACAGAGGAATTATGACACAATTTGGTAGCACTACATAATACGGCCCGCGACTTACAGCGTACCTACCGCTCTCTTGCCGCGTAGGTTGCCGCTTATTTCACACAAGTACTGAGTAACTGCAGCTCACTTTCCCCCTTGTTTCCCCCGTGCATTTACAGTGTAACTAGGCTGCGTCTTAGCGCGTAACTTACATCCTGCTTCACACCAACTTCCACAGAAGTACAGGGTAACTCTCGCTGTTTTACAGTATAACTAGGCTGCGTCTTGGCACGTAACTCCTGTCCTACTTTACACCAAATTACACAGTAACTCTCGCTCACTCCGCCACTAATTACCCCGCATTTTACAGTATAACTAGGTTGTGTCTTAGAGCGTAACTCCCGTACAATTACGTCCTACTTTCCCCGGACTTACAGTGTAACTCCTGCCAGGCACATTAGAAATTAGTCTACTGTACAATATGAGCACAGTTGCAATCCATGTTTTCCAAAAGTGTCAGCAGCGACATTTCACCTCTATTTCAGAGATTTATTATTCATTATTTAATTGTATGGTTTGGAATAGGTGAGAAATGGGTATAGAGTGTGGACATTTTCCAATACAGTAACAGGCTGGCTGGTAGCAAACTTACCTCTCTAAAATGCACATCTATGAAAGTCTATTTCTGTCATCCAAGGGCAAAACACAAACTATACAGTAATACATCCACAATAATGAGTCATTCGGAGAGTTAGAAAATGTTTTTATTATTTATTAACCAGAAAACACATGACACATCCACATCCATGATCATTCATAAACTTTAAGTACAGTAAGTACCCTACTGTAAGTGAGCACTGTTACCCCTCCTTAGTCTGCACCTATACAGTAGCTGTCATGCACCTACACACTACTTGTCTTAGAGTTACCCAGTAAGTAGAGGGTAACGGGCTGTATTATAAAGTAATGGCTGTTACTCCCTCCTTACGCTGCACCTATACAGTAGCTGTCATGCACCTACACACTACTTGTCTTAGAGTTACCCAGTAAGTAGAGGGTAACGGGCTGTATTATAAAGTAATGGCTGTTACTCCCTCCTTACGCTGCACCTACACAGTAGCTGTCATGCACCTACACACTACTTGTCTTAGAGTTACCCAGTAAGTAGAGGGTAACGGGCTGTATTATAAAGTAATGGCTGTTACTCCCTCCTTACGCTGCACCTATACAGTAGCTGTCATGCACCTACACACTACTTGTCTTAGAGTTACCCAGTAAGTAGAGAGTAACGGGCTGTATTATAAAGTAATGGCTGTTACTCCTTCCTTACGCTGCACCTATACAGTAGCTGTCATGCACCTACACTGTACTTGTCTTAGAGTTACCCAGTAAGTAGAGGGTAACGGGCTGTATTATAAAGTAATGGCTGTTACTCCCTCCTTAGTCTGCACCTACACAGTAGCTGTCATGCACCTACACACTACTTGTCTTAGAGTTACCCAGTAAGTAGAGGGTAACGGGCTGTATTATAAAGTAATGGCTGTTACTCCCTCCTTACGCTGCACCTATACAGTAGCTGTCATGCACCTACACACTACTTGTCTTAGAGTTACCCAGTAAGTAGAGGGTAACGGGCTGTATTTTAAAGTAATGGCTGTTACTCCCTCCTTAGTCTGCACCTATACAGTAGCTGTCATGCACCTACACTGTACTTGTCTTAGAGTTACCCAGTAAGTAGAGGGTAACGGGCTGTATTATAAAGTATTCTTTGTTATTCCCTCCTTAGAGTGCAAATACACTGTAATTGTCCTGCAACTACAATGTAGTTGTCCCGGAGTTACCCAGTACCTACAAAGTAGCGGGCTGTATTATAAAGTATTCTTTGTTATTCCCTCCTTAGTGTGCAAATACACTGTAATTGTCCTGCAACTACACTGTAGTTGTCCTGGAGTTACCCAGTACCTTCTACTGCAGCTGTAACTACTGTCTAAGTAGAACCAGTAAGTTAGAACACAGTTTATTTCACGAGATAACATCATCTGAAAGTACAGTAATACAAAGACAAAACTAACTGAAGTGTCCCTGACATCATAAAATAACAGATTTCTACTGGCTTTTGTTATTTACATTAAAGTTCAGTTTTGTTCCTTCTGTTATAAACTGTTTCATTTAGTTTTGATCCATCTGTCTGGTCCTTCTAGGTCTAAAATAGTCAGTCAAGTCAGTTTCATTTGACAAAATGTACTTTCTAAGTTAGAAGAGTCAAGTTGAAAAGATTGTTGTGATACTACTATCACACCGGAGTGTGACACTCAGTAATGGAGAATGGATGGGCTCCTCCATAAAAGGTGATCTTGATCTTGATCCAGCTCCTTGGGTCAAGGCAGAGATCAGGGTCATGGGTGGCGTGCCATTTCCCTCGTCAGGCACCATTTTCATGGCATCTCAAAAACCTCACCTGTGTAGAAACATAATTATATATTGTATCATCAACTTCATCACATAAATGCATCACTGTAAAACAAAGTGAGAAAATTAATAACTTTGAACGGTACAGTTTTTCTCATCATGGAATACTTAATCCCGGTTTTACCTTTCACATCATAAATCATTAGCCTTTTAAACCATAACTTGTGATTTTTTAGCATATTAATCAATTACAAATTATACATATTTTTTTCTTTAACTATTGAGTAAATATTTTAACCATTTAAAAATCTTCAATTTTACAAAATCAATGCTATGACCATACTGTTTCACAACTGTAGGCTGCACCAGTACATTATTGTTACTCTTGACTGTATTCATCATACCATTCATTACCAACAGTAACGTTAGCTAATGGAGCTAATGTGGACAGTACTAACACAAATACAGTTCCCGGTTAGCTGGTGCAGGGGAAAACACACACTATTATCTTTAGCACAAGCTAACATTGCTAGCTGCGTTAGCATAGCTACTTAACTCACCAAGAGGTTAATAACGCGGTCAAACTGCCGTCGCACAGGTCCTCGGTTCATCCCTCTCGTCTCCCGGGGTGTTTGCTCTGTGTTTATATCAACATATCACATCGTAGACATTGCATAATTTCCCTCATTTCTCCACTTCGTCTCCTCCTGTCGTCCCTGCGGCGGTGTCAACAAGCTCCGTCCTCGCTGTGAGGTGGGACTTTCTACCTTCTCAACAGGCAACCAATGGCAAGTGAGCAGCTTCTGGTCTGACCAATGACAGATGGTCAAATCTGAGAGACTGTGATAGTCAAATAGGATGAAATAAGTCGTCAATCACAGTCACTCACCTTTGACCATCTGTCATTGGTCAGACCAGAAGCAGCTCACTTGCCATTGGTTGCCTGTTGAGAAGGTAGAAAGTCCCACCTCACAGCGAGGACGGAGCTTGTTGACACAGCCAGGGACGACAGGAGGAGACGAAGTGGAGAAATGAGGGAAATTATGCAATGTCTACGATGTGATATGTTGATATAAACACAGAGCAAACACCCCGGGAGACGAGAGGGATGAACCGAGGACCTGTGCGACGGCAGTTTGACCGCGTTATCAACCTCTTGGTGAGTTAAGTAGCTATGCTAACGCAGCTAGCAATGTTAGCTTGTGCTAAAGATAATAGTGTGTGTTTTCCCCTGAACCACGCTAACCCGGGAACTGTATTTGTGTTAGTAGCTACTGTCCACATTAGCTCCATTAGCTAACGTTACTGTTGGTAATGACTGGTATGATGAATACAGTCAAGAGTAATACTGGTGCAGCCTACAGTTGTGAAACAGTATGGTCATAGCATTGATTTTGTAAAATTGAAGATTTTTAAATGGTTAAAATATTTACTCAATAGTTAAAGAAAAAAATATGTATAATTTGTAATTGATTAATATGCTTAAAAATCACAAGTTATGGTTTAAAAGGCTAATGATTTATGATGTGAAAGGTAAAACCGGGATTAAGTATTCCATGATGAGAAAAACTGTACCGTTCAAAGTTATTAATTTTCTCACTTTGTTTTACAGTGATGCATTTATGTGATGAAGTTGATGATACAATATATAATTATGTTTCTACACAGGTGAGGTTTTTGAGATGCCATGAAAATGGTACCTGACGAGGGAGATGGCACGCCACCCATGACCCTGATCTCTGCCTTGACCCAAGGAGCTGGATCAAGATCAAGATCACCTTTTATGGAGGAGCCCATCCATTCTCCATTACTGAGTGTCACACTCCGGTGTGATAGTAGTATCACAACAATCTTTTCCACTTGACTCTTCTAACTTAGAAAGTACATTTTGTCAAATGAAACTGACTTGACTGACTATTTTAGACCTAGAAGGACCAGACAGATGGATCAAAACTAAATGAAACAGTTTATAACAGAAGGAACAAAACTGAACTTTAATGTAAATAACAAAAGCCAGTAGAAATCTGTTATTTTATGATGTCAGGGACACTTCAGTTAGTTTTGTCTTTGTATTACTGTACTTTCAGATGATGTTATCTCGTGAAACAAACTGTGTTCTAACTTACTGGTTCTACTTAGACAGTAGTTACAGCTGCAGTAGAAGGTACTGGGTAACTCCAGGACAACTACAGTGTAGTTGCAGGACAATTACAGTGTATTTGCACACTAAGGAGGGAATAACAAAGAATACTTTATAATACAGCCCACTACTTTGTAGGTACTGGGTAACTCCGGGACAACTACATTGTAGTTGCAGGACAATTACAGTGTATTTGCACTCTAAGGAGGGAATAACAAAGAATACTTTATAATACAGCCCGTTACCCTCTAGTTACTGAGTAACTCTAAGACAAGTACAGTGTAGGTGCATGACAGCTACTGTATAGGTGCAGACTAAGGAGGGAGTAACAGCCATTACTTTATAATACAGCCCGTTACCCTCTACTTACTGGGTAACTCTAAGACAAGTACAGTGTAGGTGCATGACAGCTACTGTATAGGTGCAGACTAAGGAGGGAGTAACAGCCATTACTTTATAATACAGCCCGTTACCCTCTACTTACTGGGTAACTCTAAGACAAGTAGTGTGTAGGTGCATGACAGCTACTGTATAGGTGCAGACTAAGGAGGGAGTAACAGCCATTACTTTATAATACAGCCCGTTACCCTCTACTTACTGGGTAACTCTAAGACAAGTAGTGTGTAGGTGCATGACAGCTACTGTATAGGTGCAGCGTAAGGAAGGAGTAACAGCCATTACTTTATAATACAGCCCGTTACCCTCTACTTACTGGGTAACTCTAAGACAAGTAGTGTGTAGGTGCATGACAGCTACTGTATAGGTGCAGCGTAAGGAGGGAGTAACAGCCATTACTTTATAATACAGCCCGTTACCCTCTACTTACTGGGTAACTCTAAGACAAGTAGTGTGTAGGTGCATGACAGCTACTGTATAGGTGCAGCGTAAGGAGGGAGTAACAGCCATTACTTTATAATACAGCCCGTTACCCTCTACTTACTGGGTAACTCTAAGACAAGTAGTGTGTAGGTGCATGACAGCTACTGTATAGGTGCAGCGTAAGGAGGGAGTAACAGCCATTACTTTATAATACAGCCCGTTACCCTCTACTTACTGGGTAACTCTAAGACAAGTAGTGTGTAGGTGCATGACAGCTACTGTATAGGTGCAGACTAAGGAGGGGTAACAGTGCTCACTTACAGTAGGGTACTTACTGTACTTAAAGTTTATGAATGATCATGGATGTGGATGTGTCATGTGTTTTCTGGTTAATAAATAATAAAAACATTTTCTAACTCTCCGAATGACTCATTATTGTGGATGTATTACTGTATAGTTTGTGTTTTGCCCTTGGATGACAGAAATAGACTTTCATAGATGTGCATTTTAGAGAGGTAAGTTTGCTACCAGCCAGCCTGTTACTGTATTGGAAAATGTCCACACTCTATACCCATTTCTCACCTATTCCAAACCATACAATTAAATAATGAATAATAAATCTCTGAAATAGAGGTGAAATGTCGCTGCTGACACTTTTGGAAAACATGGATTGCAACTGTGCTCATATTGTACAGTAGACTATTTAATTTCTAATGTGCCTGGCAGGAGTTACACTGTAAGTCCGGGCAAAGTAGGACGTAATTGTACGGGAGTTACGCTCTAAGACACAACCTAGTTATACTGTAAAATGCGGGGTAATTAGTGGCGGAGTGAGCGAGAGTTACTGTGTAATTTGGTGTAAAGTAGGACAGGAGTTACGTGCCAAGACGCAGCCTAGTTATACTGTAAAACAGCGAGAGTTACCCTGTACTTCTGTGGAAGTTGGTGTGAAGCAGGATGTAAGTTACGCGCTAAGACGCAGCCTAGTTACACTGTAAATGCACGGGGGAAACAGGGGGGAAAGTGAGCTGCAGTTACTCAGTACTTGTGTGAAATAAGCGGCAACCTACGCCGCAAGAGAGCGGTAGGTACGCTGTAAGTCGCGGGCCGTATTATGTAGTG